>NW_025745913.1:180000-241424 GCF_021184085.1 Oncorhynchus gorbuscha | reverse complement strand
GTGGTATGTGGGTAGGGGTTAGATTAGAGTGGTATTTGGGTAGAGGTTAGATTAGAGTGGTATGTGGGTAGGGGTTAGATTGGAGTGGTATGTGGGTAGGGTTAGATTAGAGTGGTATGTGGGTAGGATTAGGTTAGAGTGGTATGTGGGTAGGGGTTAGATTAGAGTAGATTACAGTGGTATGTGGGTAGGGGTTAGATTAGAGTGGTATGTGGGTAGGGGTTAGAGTGGTATTTGGGTAGGGGTTAGATTAGAGTGGTATGTGGGTAGGGGTTAGATTAGAGTGGTATGTGGGTAGGGTTAGATTAAGTGGTATTGGGTAGGTTAGATTAGAGTGGTATGTGGGTAGGGGTTAGATTAGAGTGGTATGTGGGTAGGGGTTAGATTAGAGTGGTATGTGGGTAGGAGGTTAGGTTAGAGTGGTATTTGGGTAGGGGTTAGATTAGAGTGGTATGTGGGTAGAGGTTAGATTAGAGTGGTATGTGGGTAGGGGTTAGATTAGAGTGGTATGTGGGTAGGGTTAGATTAGAGTGGTATGTGGGTAGGGGGTTAGATTAGAGTGGTATGTGGGTAGGGGTTAGATTAGAGTGGTATGTGGGTAGGGGTTAGATTAGAGTGGTATGTGGGTAGGGGTTAGATTAGAGTGGTATGTGGGTAGGGGTTAGAGTGGTATGTGGGTAGGGTTAGGTTAGAGTGGTATGTGGGTAGGGGTTAGATTAGAGTGGTATGTGGGTAGAGGTTAGAGTGGTATTTGGGTAGGGGTTAGATTAGAGTGGTATGTGGGTAGGGGTTAGATTAGAGTGGTATGTGGGTAGGGGTTAGATTAGAGTGGTATTTGGGTAGGGTTAGAGTGGTATGTGGCAGAGGTTAGAGTGGTATTTGGGTAGGGGTTAGATTAGAGTGGTATGTGGGTAGAGGTTAGAGTGGTATTTGGGTAGGGGTTAGGTTAGAGTGGTATTTGGGTAGGGATTAGAGTGGTATGTGGGTAGGGTTAGGTTAGAGTGGTATTTGGGTAGGGGTTAGATTAGAGTGGTATGTGGGTAGAGGTAGAGTGGATTAGAGTGGTATGTGGGTAGTGGTTAGATTAGAGTGGTATTTGGGTAGGGGTTAGATTAGAGTGGTATGTGGGTAGGGGTTAGAGTGGTATGTGGGTAGAGATTAGAGTGGTATTTGGGTAGGGTTAGATTAGAGTGGTATGTGGGTAGGGATTAGATTAGAGTGGTATGTGGTAGGGGTTAGATTAGAGTGGTATGTGGGTAGGGTTAGATTAGTGGTATGTGGGTAGAGGTTAGATTAGAGTGGTATGTGGGTAGGATTAGAGTTAGTATTAGATTAGAGTGGTATGTGGGTAGGGTTAGATTAGAGTGGTATGTTGGTAGGGGTTAGATTAGAGTGGTATGTGGGTAGGGTTAGATTACAGTGGTATGTGGGTAGAGGTTAGATTAGAGTGGTATGTGGGTAGGGGTTAGAGTGGTATGTGGGTAGGGGTTAGATTAGAGTGGTATGTGGGTAGGGGTTAGATTAGAGTGGTATGTGGGTAGGGGTTAGATTAGAGTGGTATGTGGGTAGGGGTTAGATTAGAGTGGTATGTGGGTAGGGGTTAGATTAGAGTGGTATGTGGGTAGAGGTTAGAGTGGTATGTGGGTAGGGGTTAGGTTAGAGTGGTATGTGGGTAGGGGTTAGGTTAGAGTGGTATTTGGGTAGTTAGGTTAGAGTGGTATGTGTTAGAGTGGTATGTGGGTAGGGTTAGATTAGAGTGGTATTGGGTAGGGGTTAGATTATGGAGTGGTATTTGGGTAGGGGTTAGGTTAGAGTGGGTTAGATTAGAGTGGTATTTGGGTAGGGGTTAGATTAGAGTGGTATGTGGGTAGAGGTTAGAGTGGTATGTAGGGGGTAGAGTGGTTAGGGGTTAGATTAGAGTGGTATGTGGGTGGGTTAGATTAGAGTGGTATGTGGGTAGGGGTTAGATTAGAGTGGTATGTGGGTAGTGGGTTAGGGGATTAGAGTGGTATGTGGGTAGGGTTAGATTAGAGTGGTATGTGGGTAGAGGTTAGGTTAGAGTGGTATTTGGTAGGGGTTAGATTAGAGTGGTATGTGGGTAGAGGTTAGATTAGAGTGGTATGGGTAGGGTTTAGATTAGAGTGGTATGTGGGTAGGGGTTAGATTAGAGTGGTATGTGGGTAGGGTTAGATTAGAGTGGTATGTGGGTAGGGGTTAGATTAGAGTGGTATGTGGGTAGGGATTAGATAGAGTGGTATGTGGGTAGGGGTTAGATTAGAGTGGTATGTGGGTAGGGGTTAGAGTGGTATGTGGGTAGAGGTTAGAGTGGTATTTGGGTAGGGGTTAGATTAGAGTGGTATGTGGGTAGAGGTTAGAGTGGTATTTGGGTAGGGGTTAGATTAGAGTGGTATTTGGGTAGGGGTTAGATTAGAGTGGTATGTGGGTAGGGGTTAGGTTAGAGTGGTATTTCGGTAGGGGTTAGATTAAAGTGGTATGTGGGTAGGGGTTAGGTTAGAGTGGTATTTGGGTAGGGGTTAGAGTGGTATGTGGGTAGAGGTTAGAGTGGTATTTGGGTAGGGGTTAGGTTAGAGTGGTATTTGGGTAGGGGTTAGAGTGGTATGTGGGTAGAGGTTAGAGTGGTATTTGGGTAGGGGTTAGATTAGAGTGGTATGTGGGTAGAGGTTAGATTAGAGTGGTATGTGGGTAGAGGTTAGATTAGAGTGGTATTTGGGTAGGGGTTAGATTAGAGTGGTATGTGGGTAGAGGTTAGATTAGAGTGGTATGTGGGTAGGGATTAGATTAGAGTGGTATGTGGGTAGGGATTAGATTAGAGTGGTATGTGAGTAGGGATTAGATTAGAGTGGTATGTTGGTAGGGGTTAGATTAGAGTGGTATGTGGGTAGAGGTTAGATTACAGTGGTATGTGGGTAGAGGTTAGATTAGAGTGGTATGTGGGTAGGGGTTAGAGTGGTATGTGGGTAGGGGTTAGATTAGAGTGGTATGTGGGTAGGGGTTAGATTAGAGTGGTATTTCGGTAGGGGTTAGATTAGAGTGGTATGTGGGTAGGGGTTAGATTAGAGTGGTATGTGGGTAGAGGTTAGATTAGAGTGGTATGTGGGTAGGGGTTAGAGTGGTATGTGGGTAGGGGTTAGATTAGAGTGGTATGTGGGTAGGGTTAGATTAGAGTGGTATTGGGTAGGGGTTAGATTAGAGTGGTATGTGGGTAGGGGTTAGATTAGAGTGGTATGTGGGTAGGGGTTAGATTAGAGTGGTATGTGGGTAGAGGTTAGGTTAGAGTGGTATGTGGGTAGGGGTTAGATTAGAGTGGTATGTGGGTAGAGGTTAGATTAGAGTGGTATGTGGGTAGGGTTTAGATTAGAGTGGTATGTGGGTAGGGGTTAGGTTAGAGTGGTATGTGGGTAGGGGTTAGATTAGAGTGGTATGTGGGTAGGGATTAGGTTAGAGTGGTATGTGGGTAGGGGTTAGATTAGAGTGGTATGTGGGTAGGGGTTAGAGTGGTATGTGGGTAGAGGTGGTATTTGGGTAGGGGTTAGATTAGAGTGGTATGTGGGTAGAGGTTAGAGTGGTATTTGGGTAGGGGTTAGATTAGAGTGGTATTTGGGTAGGGGTTAGATTAGAGTGGTATGTGGGTAGGGGTTAGGTTAGAGTGGTATTTCGGTAGGGTTAGATTAAAGTGGTATGTGGGTAGGGTTAGGTTAGAGTGGTATTTGGGTGGGTTAGAGTGGTATGTGGGTAGAGGTTAGAGTGGTATTTGGGTAGGGGTTAGGTTAGAGTGGTATTTGGGTAGGGGTTAGAGTGGTATGTGGGTAGAGGTTAGAGTGGTATTTGGGTAGGGGTTAGATTAGAGTGGTATGTGGGTAGAGGTTGTAGGTTGAGTGGTATGTGGGTAGAGGTTAGATTAGAGTGGTATTTGGGTAGGGGTTAGATTAGAGTGGTATGTGGGTAGAGGTTAGATTAGGAGTGGTATGTGGGTAGGGGATTAGATTAGAGTGGTATGTGGGTAGGGATTAGATTAGAGTGGTATGTGAGTAGGGATTAGATTAGAGTGGTATGTTGGTAGGGTTAGATTAGAGTGGTATGTGGGTAGAGGTTAGATTACAGTGGTATGTGGGTAGAGGTTAGATTAGAGTGGTATGTGGGTAGGGGTTAGAGTGGTATGTGGGTAGGGGTTAGATTAGAGTGGTATGTGGGTAGGGGTTAGATTAGAGTGGTATTTCGGTAGAGGTTAGATTAGAGTGGTATGTGGGTAGGGGTTAGATTAGAGTGGTATGTGGGTAGAGGTTAGGATTAGAGTGGTATGTGGGTAGGGGTTAGAGTGGTATGTGGGCAGGGGTTAGTTAGAGTGGTATGTGGGTAGGGGTTAGGATTAGAGTGGTATGTGGGTAGGGGTTAGAGTGGTATGTGGGTAGGGTTAGATTAGAGTGGTATGTGGGTAGAGGTTAGATTAGAGTGGTATGTGGGTAGGGGTTAGATTAGAGTGGTATGTGGGTAGGGTTAGATTAGAGTGGTATGTGGGTAGGGTTAGATTAGAGTGGTATGTGGGTAGGGGTTAGAGTGGTATGTTAGGGTTAGATTAGAGTGGTATGTGGGTAGGGGTTAGATTAGAGTGGTATGTGGGTAGGGTTAGATTAGAGTGGTATGTGGGTAGGGGTTAGATTAGAGTGGTATGTGGGTAGGGGTTAGATTAGAGTGGTATGTGGGCAGAGGTTAGATTAGAGTGGTATGTGGGTAGAGGTTAGATTAGAGTGGTATGTGGGTAGGGGTTAGAGTGGTATGTGGGTAGGGGTTAGAGTGGTATGTGGGTAGGGGTTAGATTAGAGTGGTATGTGGGTAGGGTTTAGAGTGGTATGTGGGTAGGGGTTAGAGTGGTATGTGGGTAGGGGTTAGATTAGAGTGGTATGTGGGTAGTGGTTAGATTAGAGTGGTATTTGGGTAGGGGTTAGAGTGGTATGTGGGTAGGGGTTAGATTAGAGTGGTATGTGGGTAGGGGTTAGGTTAGAGTGGTATGTGGGTAGGGGTTAGGTTAGAGTGGTATGTGGGTAGGGGTTAGATTAGAGTGGTATGTGGGTAGGGGTTAGATTAGAGTGGTATTTGGGTAGGGGTTAGATTAGAGTGGTATGTGGGTAGGGGTTAGATTAGAGTGGTATGTGGGCAGGGGTTAGATTAGAGTGGTATGTGGGTAGGGGTTAGAGTGGTATGTGGGTAGGGTTAGATTAGAGTGGTATGTGGGTAGGGGTTAGATTAGTGTGGTATGTGGGTAGGGGTTAGATTAGAGTGGTATGTGGGTAGAGGTTAGATTAGAGTGGTATGTGGGTAGAGGTTTAGAGTGGGGTAGGGGTTAGATTTAGTGGTATGTGGGTAGAGGTTAGATTAGAGTGGTATGTGGGTAGGGTTAGATTAGAGTGGTATGTGGGTAGGGGTTAGATTAGTGTGGTATGTGGGTAGAGGTTAGATTAGAGTGGTATTTGGGTAGGGGTTAGATTAGAGTGGTATGTGGGTAGGGGTTAGATTAGAGTGGTATGTGGGTAGAGGTTAGATTAGAGTGGTATGTGGGTAGGGGTTAGATTAGATGGTATGTGGGTAGGGGGATTAGAGTGGTATGTGGGTAGGGGTTAGAGTGGTATTTGGGTAGGGTTAGATTAGAGTGGTATGTGGGTAGGGGTTAGATTAGTGTGGTATGTGGGTAGGGGTTAGATTAGAGTGGTATGTGGGTAGGGTTAGATTAGAGTGGTATGTGGGTAGAGGTTAGAGTGGTATTTGGGTAGGGGTTAGATTAGTGTGGTATGTGGGTAGAGGTTAGATTAGAGTGGTATGTGGGTAGGGGTTAGATTAGAGTGGTATGTGGGTAGGGGTTAGAGTGGTATGTGGGTAGAGGTTAGAGTGGTATTTGGGTAGGGGTTAGATTAGAGTGGTATGTGGGTAGAGGTTAGAGTGGTATTTGGGTAGGGGTTAGATTAGAGTGGTATTTGGGTAGGGGTTAGATTAGAGTGGTATGTGGGTAGGGGTTAGGTTAGAGTGGTATTTGGTAGGGGTTAGATTAAAGTGGTATGTGGGTAGGGGTTAGGTTAGAGTGGTATTTGGGTAGGGGTTAGAGTGGTATGTGGGTAGAGGTTAGAGTGGTATTTGGGTAGGGGTTAGGTTAGAGTGGTATTTGGGTAGGGGTTAGAGTGGTATGTGGGTAGAGGTTAGAGTGGTATTTGGGTAGGGGTTAGATTAGAGTGGTATGTGGGTAGAGGTTAGATTAGAGTGGTATGTGGGTAGAGGTTAGATTAGAGTGGTATTTGGGTAGGGGTTAGATTAGAGTGGTATGTGGGTAGAGGTTAGATTAGAGTGGTATGTGGGTAGGGATTAGATTAGAGTGGTATGTGGGTAGGGATTAGATTAGAGTGGTATGTGAGTAGGGATTAGATTAGAGTGGTATGTTGGTAGGGGTTAGATTAGAGTGGTATGTGGGTAGAGGTTAGATTACAGTGGTATGTGGGTAGAGGTTAGATTAGAGTGGTATGTGGGTAGGGGTTAGAGTGGTATGTGGGTAGGGGTTAGATTAGAGTGGTATGTGGGTAGGGGTTAGATTAGAGTGGTATTTCGGTAGAGGTTAGATTAGAGTGGTATGTGGGTAGGGGTTAGATTAGAGTGGTATGTGGGTAGAGGTTAGATTAGAGTGGTATGTGGGTAGGGGTTAGAGTGGTATGTGGGTAGGGGTTAGATTAGAGTGGTATGTGGGTAGGGGTTAGATTAGAGTGGTATGTGGGTAGGGGTTAGAGTGGTATGTGGGTAGGGTTAGATTAGAGTGGTATGTGGGTAGGGGTTAGATTAGAGTGGTATGTGGGTAGGGGTTAGATTAGAGTGGTATGTGGGTAGGGGTTAGATTAGAGTGGTATGTGGGTAGGGGTTAGATTAGAGTGGTATGTGGGTAGGGGTTAGAGTGGTATGTGGGTAGGGTTAGATTAGAGTGGTATGTGGGTAGGGGTTAGATTAGAGTGGTATGTGGGTAGGGGTTAGATTAGAGTGGTATGTGGGTAGGGGTTAGATTAGAGTGGTATGTGGGTAGGGGTTAGATTAGAGTGGTATGTGGGTAGAGGTTAGATTAGAGTGGTATGTGGGTAGAGGTTAGATTAGAGTGGTATGTGGGTAGGGGTTAGAGTGGTATGTGGGTAGGGGTTAGAGTGGTATGTGGGTAGAGGTTAGATTAGAGTGGTATGTGGGTAGGGTTTAGAGTGGTATGTGGGTAGGGGTTAGAGTGGTATGTGGGTAGGGGTTAGATTAGTGTGGTATGTGGGTAGTGGTTAGATTAGAGTGGTATTTGGGTAGGGGTTAGAGTGGTATGTGGGTAGGGGTTAGATTAGAGTGGTATGTGGGTAGTGGTTAGGTTAGAGTGGTATGTGGGTAGTGGTTAGGTTAGAGTGGTATGTGGGTAGGGTTAGATTAGAGTGGTATGTGGGTAGGGGTTAGATTAGAGTGGTATTTGGGTAGGGGTTAGATTAGAGTGGTATGTGGGTAGGGGTTAGATTAGAGTGGTATGTGGGTAGGGGTTAGATTAGAGTGGTATGTGGGTAGGGGTTAGAGTGGTATGTGGGTAGGGTTAGATTAGAGTGGTATGTGGGTAGGGGTTAGATTAGTGTGGTATGTGGGTAGAGGTTAGATTAGAGTGGTATGTGGGTAGAGGTTAGATTAGAGTGGTATGTGGGTAGAGGTTAGAGTGGTATTTGGGTAGGGGTTAGATTAGTGTGGTATGTGGGTAGAGGTTAGATTAGAGTGGTATGTGGGTAGGGTTAGATTAGAGTGGTATGTGGGTAGGGGTTAGATTAGTGTGGTATGTGGGTAGAGGTTAGATTAGAGTGGTATGTGGGTAGGGGTTAGATTAGAGTGGTATGTGGGTAGGGGTTAGATTAGAGTGGTATGTGGGTAGAGGTTAGATTAGAGTGGTATGTGGGTAGAGGTTAGGTTAGAGTGGTATTTGGGTAGGGGTTAGATTAGTGTGGTATGTGGGTAGAGGTTAGAGTGGTATTTGGGTAGGGGTTACTGAGAGATCGCCTGTTATTGAGGAGCAGCATTTAGTCTCTTCCTCAGTTGGCAGAGCTCCAAGTCCTATCAGCTTCCTGTCAGGGATCCCTGTGTGTGTGTGTGTGTGTGTGTGTGTGTGTGTGTGTGTGTGTGTGTGTGTGTGTGTGTGTGTGTGTGTGTGTGTGTGTGTGTGTGTGTGTGTGTGTGTGTGTGTGTGTGTGTGTGTGTGTGTGTGTGTGTGTCCAGCCACCCTCATCTCCTTCTACAGTGTAATAGACCCTCATCTCCTTCTACAGTGTAATAGACCCCCTCATCTCCTTCTACAGTGTAATAGATCCTCTCATCTCCTACAGTGTAATAGACCCTCATCTCCTTCTACAGTGTAATAGACCCCCTCATCTCCTTCTACAGTGTAATATACCCTCTCATCTCCTACAGTGTAATAGACCCTCATCTCCTTCTACAGTGTAATAGACCCTGATCTCCTTCTACAGTGTAATAGACCTCATTTCCTTCTACAGTGTAATAGACCCCCATCTCCTTCTACAGTGTAATAGACCCTCTCATCTCCTTCTACAGTGTAATAGACCCTCTCATCTCCTTCTACAGTATAATAGACCCTCTCTTAAGCACCAATTCAGGCTCTATAAAGTCCTGTATTTCATGAGTATCCTGAAGGAATGCTGAACAGGGTGAGGGGCTCTATAAAGTCTTCTAATTAGATATATATTTATTAAAGGTGGAATGTAGTGTCTGTATTGTAGATATATATTTATTAAAGGTGGAATGTAGTGTCTGTATTGTAGATATATATTTATTATAGGTGGAATGTAGTGTCTGTATTGTAGATATATATTTATAAGAGGTGACATTTTCCTAGAACGTTCTCTGCTCGTCAGTGGGATAACGTCTCATGTCCTCAGGACGACCCCTGTTTGCTGGGTTAAAGCCCGACCCCGCTTGGCGCTGCTGAGTGCAGTGTGTTGACTGAGATTCTCCGTTGCCAGTTACTCCGTTGAAAAGAGCCCCTTTGGCCCTCGTTAGTCATTACAGAACGATTCCCTGGCGGACGCCCACCGTGGAGCAGGCTTGACTCTGGAGGTCACACATCTTAGATAGTTGCCCAGGTTGGAGATGGTTGGCGATGACAAGGCTGTGTTGGTGACCAGGGGTTTTCTGTGTTGGTTCTAACTGCTACTTCCTGTCTCTGTGTCTCCAGGACGACGAGGTTGTCCTGCAGTGTTCTGCCACAGTCCACAAGGAGCAGCAGAAGCTGTGTCTGGCAGCGGAGGGCTTCGGGAAACAGACTCTGCTTCCTCGAGTCAACATCCAACTCTAAGGTGAACGCAGGAGCCACATCTACCAGACTGCATTGCATCATGTTTATCCCTAGACTGGACTACATCTCCCAGACTGACCTGCTCCAGGACTACAGTTCCCTTCTAACCTGGCTGTTTATCCCTAGACTGGACTACATCTCCCAGACTGACCTGCTCCAGGACTACAGTTCCCTTCTAACCTGGCTGTTTATCCCTAGACTGGACTACATCTCCCAGACTGACCTGCTCCAGGACTACAGTTCCCTTCTAACCTGGCTGTTTATCCCTAGACTGGACTACATCTCCAAGACTGACCTGCTCCAGGACTACAGTTCCCTTCTAACCTGGCTGTTTATCCCTAGACTGGACTACATCTCCCAGACTGACCTGCTCCAGGACTACAGTTCCCTTCTAACCTGGCTGTTTATCCTTTGACTGGACTACATCTCCCAGACTGACCTGCTCCAGAACTACAGTTCCCTTCGAACCTGGCTGTTTATCCTTTGACTGGACTACATCTCCCAGACTGACCTGCTCCAGGACTACAGTTCCCTTCGAACCTGGCTGTGTATCCTTTGACTGGACTACATCTCCCAGACTGACCTGCTCCAGGACTACAGTTCCCTTCGAACCTGGCTGTTTATCCTTTGACTGGACTACATGTCCCAGACTGACCTGGTCCAGGACTACAGTTCCCTTCTAACCTGGCTGTTTATCCCTAGACTGGACTACATGTCCCAGACTGACCTGCTCCAGGACTACAGTTCCCTTCGAACCTGGCTGTTTATCTTTTGACTGGACTACATCTCCCAGACTGACCTGCTCCAGGACTACAGTTCCCTTCGAACCTGGCTGTTTATCTTTTGACTGGACTACATCTCCCAGACTGACCTGCTCCAGGACTACAGTTCCCTTCGAACCTGGCTGTTTATCCTTTGACTGGACTACATCTCCCAGACTGACCTGCTCCAGAACTACAGTTCCCTTCGAACCTGGCTGTTTATCCTTTGACTGGACTACATCTCCCAGACTGACCTGCTCCAGGACTACAGTTCCCTTCGAACCTGGCTGTGTATCCTTTGACTGGACTACATCTCCCAGACTGACCTGCTCCAGGACTACAGTTCCCTTCGAACCTGGCTGTTTATCCTTTGACTGGACTACATCTCCCAGACTGACCTGGTCCAGGACTACAGTTCCCTTCTAACCTGGCTGTTTATCCCTAGACTGGACTACATGTCCCAGACTGACCTGCTCCAGGACTACAGTTCCCTTCGAACCTGGCTGTTTATCTTTTGACTGGACTACATCTCCCAGACTGACCTGCTCCAGGACTACAGTTCCCTTCGAACCTGGCTGTTTATCTTTTGACTGGACTACATGTCCCAGACTGACCTGCTCCAGGACTACAGTTCCCTTCGAACCTGGCTGTTTATCTTTTGACTGGACTACATCTCCCAGACTGACATGCTCCAGGACTACAGTTCCCTTCGAACCTGGCTGTTTATCTTTTGACTGGACTACATCTCCCAGACTGACCTGCTCCAGGACTACAGTTTCCTTCTAACCTGGCTGTTTATCCTTTGACTGGACTACATCTCCCAGACTGACCTGGTCCAGGACTACAGTTCCCTTCTAACCTGGCTGTTTATCCTTTGACTGGACTACATCTCCCAGACTGACCTGCTCCAGGACTACAGTTCCCTTCTAACCTGGCTGTGTTCTCTTCCAGAATGTCCCTCCAGACCTGTCCATCTGTACGTTTGTCCTGGAGCAGTCCCTCTCAGTCCGGGCCCTGCAGGAGATGCTGGCCAACACAGAAGAGAAGGCAGAAGGGGTGAGTACCCAGCAAGACCTATCTACCTACGTATATATCTATCTACCTATCTATCTATCTACCTATATCTATCTATCTACCTATATCTATCTATCTACCTATATCTATCTATCTACCTATATCTATCTATCTACCTATCTACCTATCTACCTATCTATCTATCTATCTATCTATCTATCTATCTATCTATCTATCTATCTATCTATCTATCTATCTATCTATCTATCTATCTATCTACCTATATCTATCTGTCCGTCCGTCCATCCATCTGTCTGTTTGTCGCAGGCAGGGCTGAGTACACACAGAACTATCCATCTCAGACAGGGCCTGTAATGGTTCTGATGGATGGGACAAGATGTCTCTATGCTGGGGTCCTGTGTCAGTGTGTGTTATAGTCCTGTCCACAGCCCTGTGGTTGTCCCTGTTATAGTCCTGTGTCAGTGTGTGTTATAGTCCTGTCCACAGCCCTGTGGTTGTCCCTGTTATAGTCCTGTGTCAGTGTGTGTTATAGTCCTGTCCACAGCCCTGTGGTTGTCCCTGTTATAGTCCTGTGTCAGTGTGTGTTATAGTCCCTGTCCACAGCCCTGTGGTTGTCCCTGTTATAGCCCTGTGGTTGTCCCTGTTATAGCCCTGTCCACAGCCCTGTGGTTGTCCCTGTTATAGCCCTGTGGTTGTCCCTGTTATAGTCCTGTGGTTGTCCCTGTGGTTGTCCCTGTGGTTGTCCCTGTGGTTGTCCCTGTGATTGTCCCTGTTATAGCCCTGTCCACAGCCCTGTGGTTGGCCCTGTGGTTGTCCCTGTTATAGCCCTGTGGTTGTCCCTGTTATAGCCCTGTGGTTGTCCCTGTGGTTGTCCCTGTGGTTGTCCCTGTGGTTGTCCCTGTGATTGTCCCTGTTATAGCCCTGTCCACAGCCCTGTGGTTGTCCCTGCTATAGTCCTGTGGTTGTCCCTGTGGTTGTCCCTGTGGTTGTCCCTGTGATTGTCCCTGTTATAGCCCTGTCCACAGCCCTGTGGTTGGCCCTGTGGTTGTCCCTGTTATAGCCCTGTGGTTGTCCCTGTTATAGCCCTGTGGTTGTCCCTGTGGTTGTCCCTGTTATAGCCCTGTGGTTGTCCCTGTTATAGCCCTGTCCACAGCCCTGTGGTTGTCCCTGTTATAGTCCTGTGGTTGTCCCTGTTATAGCCCTGTGGTTGTCCCTGTTATAGCCCTGTGGTTGTCCCTGTTATAGCCCTGTGGTTGTCCATGTTATAGCCCTGTGGTTGTCCCTGTTATAGCCCTGTGGTTGTCCCTGTTATAGCCCTGTGGTTGTCCCTGTTATAGCCCTGTGGTTGTCCCTGTTATAGCCCTGTGGTTGTCCCTGTTATAGCCCTGTGGTTGTCCCTGTTATAGCCCTGTGGTTGTCCCTGTTATAGCCCTGTGGTTGTCCCTGTTATAGCCCTGTGGTTGTCCCTGTTACAGCCCTGTGGTTGTCCCTGTTATAGCCCTGTCCACAGCCCTGTGGTTGTCCCTGTTATAGCCCTGTCCACAGCCCTGTGGTTGTCCCTTTATAGCCCTGTGGTAGTCCCTGTTATAGCCCTGTGGTTGTCCCTGTTATAGCCCTGTGGTTGTCCCTGTTATAGCCCTGTCCACAGCCCTGTGGTTGTCCCTGTTATAGCCCTGTCCACAGCCCTGTAGTTGTCCCTGTTATGGCCCTGTCCACAGCCCTGTGGTTGTCCCTGTTATAGCCCTGTGGTTGTCCCTGTTATAGCCCTGTGGTTGTCCCTGTGGTTGTCCCTGTTATAGTCCTGTCCACAGCCCTGTGGTTGTCGCTGTTATAGCCCTGTGGTAGTCCCTGTTATAGCCCTGTGGTTGTCCCTGTTATAGCCCTGTCCACAGCCCTGTGGTTGTCCCTGTTATAACCCTGTGGTTGTCCCTGTTATAGACATGTCCACAGCCCATGTAATGGGGTATGTTTAAATAATATGGACTACAGTACTATGATGTGATGTTATTTTGTGCAGAACTGCAGATTTAAACGTTGTATATGATGTTACTGAGATGTGGTGTCGTATTCCATCATGACTTGCATTTCTGTAATTAACTTTTTATAATCACCTTTCTATCTATGAATAACTTGGCTAATTAAATTGTTCTCTCTCTGAGCCAGAAGTGTATTCAAGGGCAGTACTGGGAGTCAGAGAGCCCAGATACAATCAGTCGGTCGGTCTATCTGCCAGGAGTCAGGGAGCCCAGAAACAATCAGTCGGTCGGTCTATCTGCCAGGAGTCAGGGAGCCCAGAAACAATCAGTCGGTCGGTCTATCTGCCAGGAGTCAGGGAGCCCAGAAACAATCAGTCGGTCGGTCTATCTGCCAGGAGTCAGGGAGCCCAGAAACAATCAGTCAGTCGGTCTATCTGCCAGGAGTCAGGGAGCCCAGAAACAATCAGTCAGTCGGTCTATCTGTCTAGCCAGTTAGTCAGTCACCCAGTCAGCCACGCAGTCAGTCACCAGTCAGTCAGTCAGCCAGCCAGCCAGCCAGTTAGTCAGCCAGCCAGTCAGCCAGTTAGTCAGTCACCCAGTCAGCCAGTCAGTCAGTCACCAGTCAGCCAGCCAGCTAGCCAGCCAGTCAATAAGTTACCCAGTCAGCCAGTTAGTCAGCCAGCCAGTCACCCAGTCACCCAGTCAGCCAGTCACCCAGTCACCCAGTCAGTCAGTCAGTCAGTCAGTCAGTCAGTCAGTCAGTCAGTCAGAGAGGCAGGTAGAAGGAGAGGTGGGGGAGGGGTAGAGATACAGAGAGGCAGGTAGAAGGAGAGGTGGGGGGAGGGGTAGAGATACAGAGAGGCAGGTAGAAGGAGAGGTGGGGGGTAGAGGTACAGAGAGGCAGGTAGAAGGAGAGGTGGGGGGGGGTAGAGATACAGAGAGGCAGGTAGAAGGAGAGGGGGGGGGGTAGAGATACAGAGAGGCAGGTAGAAGGAGAGGTGGGGGGGGTAGAGATACAGAGAGGCAGGTAGAAGGGAGGTGGGGGGTAGAGGTACAGAGAGGCAGGTAGAAGGAGAGGTGGGGGGGGGTAGAGATACAGAGAGGCAGGTAGAAGGAGAGGTGGGGGGGTAGAGATACAGAGAGGCAGGTAGAAGGAGAGGTGGGGGGTAGAGATACAGAGAGACAGGTAGAAGGAGAGGTGGGGGGTAGAGATACAGAGAGACAGGTAGAAGGAGAGGTGGGGGGGTAGAGATACAGAGAGACAGGTAGAAGGAGAGGTGGGGGGGTAGAGGTACAGAGAGGCAGGTAGAAGGAGAGATGGGGGGTAGAGGTACAGAGAGGCAGGTAGAAGGAGAGGTGGGGGGGTAGAGATACAGAGAGGCAGGTAGAAGGAGAGGTGGGGGGTAGAGATACAAAGAGGCAGGTAGAAGGAGAGGTGGGGGGTAGAGGTACAGAGAGGCAGGTAGAAGGAGAGGTGGGGGGGTAGAGATACAGAGAGGCAGGTAGAAGGAGAGGTGGGGGGGGTAGAGATACAGAGAGGCAGGTAGAAGGAGAGGTGGGGGGTAGAGGTACAGAGAGGCAGGTAGAAGGAGAGGTGGGGGGGTAGAGATACAGAGAGGCAGGTAGAAGGAGAGGTGGGGGGGGGGGGGGGTAGAGATACAGAGAGGCAGGTAGAAGGAGAGGTGGGGGGGTAGAGATACAGAGAGGCAGGTAGAAGGAGAGGTGGGGGGGGGTAGAGATACAGAGAGGCAGGTAGAAGGAGAGGTGGGGGGGGTAGAGGTACAGAGAGGCAGGTAGGAGAGGTGGGGGGGGTAGAGGTACAGAGAGGCAGGTAGAAGGAGAGGTGGGGGGGGTAGAGGTACAGAGAGGCAGGTAGAAGGAGAGGTGGGGGGGTAGAGATACAGAGAGGCAGGTAGAAGGAGAGGTGGGGGGGTAGAGGTACAGAGAGGCAGGTAGAAGGAGAGGTGGGGGGGTAGAGATACAGAGAGGCAGGTAGAAGGAGAGGTGGGGGGGGGTAGAGGTACAGAGAGGCAGGTAGAAGGAGAGGATGTGACTGTAAGTAGACGGAAAGTGTGTAAAGATAAAAGACCAAGAGAGATTGGAAGAGAAGCAGCATGTGTGAGAGCTCAACATTTAATTAGTAAACCGTGCACAGCACTCCCAGCACGCTGAAGAGTGAGCAGGGAAAGGAAAAAAGAACATGGAACTGAATGGCTTCAGTAGTTACAGTCTAACATAATTACAGCTATGAGGAGGGACCAGGTTAGTAATGACTGATGGAGGGACCAGGTTAGTAATGACTGATGGAGGGACCAGGTTAATAATGACTGATGGAGGGACCAGGTTAATAATGACTGATGGAGGGACCAGGTTAATAATGACTGATGGAGGGACCAGGTTAGTATGGAGGGACCAGGTTAATACTGACTGATGGAGGGACCAGGTTAATAATGACTGATGGAGGGACCAGGTTAGTATGGAGGGACCAGGTTAGTAATGACTGATGGAGGGACCAGGTTAATAATGACTGATGGAGGGACCAGGTTAGTAATGACTGATGGAGGGACCAGGTTAATAATGACTGATGGAGGGACCAGGTTAGTATGGAGGGACCAGGTTAATAATGACTGATGGAGGGACCAGGTTAGTAATGACTGATGGAGGGACCAGGTTAGTAATGACTGATGGAGGGACCAGGTTAGTAATGACTGATGGAGGGACCAGGTTAATAATGACTGATGGAGGGACCAGGTTAATAATGACTGATGGAGGGACCAGGTTAATAATGACTGATGGAGGGACCAGGTTAGTAATGACTGATGGAGGGACCAGGTTAATAATGACTGATGGAGGGACCAGGTTAGTATGGAGGGACCAGGTTAGTAATGACTGATGGAGGGACCAGGTTAATAATGACTGATGGAGGGACCAGGTTAGTATGGAGGGACCAGGTTAGTAATGACTGATGGAGGGACCAGGTTAGTAATGACTGATGGAGGGACCAAGTTAGTATGGAGGGACCAGGTTAGTAATGACTGATGGAGGGACCAGGTTAGTAATGACTGATGGAGGGACCAGGTTAGTAATGACTGATGGAGGGACCAGGTTAGTATGGAGGGACCAGGTTAGTAATGACTGATGGAGGGACCAGGTTAGTAATGACTGATGGAGGGACCAGGTTAGTATGGAGGGACCAGGTTAGTAATGACTGATGGAGGGACCAGGTTAGTATGGAGGGACCAGGTTAGTAATGACTGATGGAGGGACCAGGTTAGTACTGACTGATGGAGGGACCAGGTTAGTAATGACTGATGGAGGGACCAGGTTAGTATGGAGGGACCAGGTTAGTAATGACTGATGGAGGGACCAGGTTAGTATGGAGGGACCAGGTTAGTAATGACTGATGGAGGGACCAGGTTAGTATGGAGGGACCAGGTTAGTAATGACTGATGGAGGGACCAGGTTAGTAATGACTGATGGAGGGACCAGGTTAGTATGGAGGGACCAGGTTAATAATGACTGATGGAGGGACCAGGTTAGTAATGACTGATGGAGGGACCAGGTTAGTATGGAGGGACCAGGTTAGTAATGACTGATGGAGGGACCAGGTTAGTAATGACTGATGGAGGGACCAGGTTAGTATGGAGGGACCAGGTTAGTAATGACTGATGGAGGGACCAGGTTAGTAATGACTGATGGAGGGACCAGGTTAGTAATGACTGATGGAGGGACCAGGTTAGTAATGACTGATGGAGGGACCAGGTTAGTAATGACTGATGGAGGGACCAGGTTAGTACTGACTGATGGAGGGACCAGGTTAGTAATGACTGATGGAGGGACCAGGTTAGTAATGACTGATGGAGGGACCAGGTTAGTACTGACTGATGGAGGGACCAGGTTAGTAATAACTGATGGAGGGACCAGGTTAGTAATGACTGATGGAGGGACCAGGTTAGTACTGACTGATGGAGGGACCAGGTTAATAATGACTGATGGAGGGACCAGGTTAGTAATGACTGATGGAGGGACCAGGTTAGTAATGACTGATGGAGGGACCAGGTTAATAATGACTGATGGAGGGACCAGGTTAGTAATGACTGATGGAGGGACCAGGTTAATAATGACTGATGGAGGGATCAGGTTAATAATGACTGATGGAGGGACCAGGTTAGTAATGACTGATGGAGGGACCAGGTTAATAATGACTGATGGAGGGACCAGGTTAGTATGGAGGGACCAGGTTAGTAATGACTGATGGAGGGACCAGGTTAATAATGACTGATGGAGGGACCAGGTTAATAATGACTGATGGAGGGACCAGGTTAGTAATGACTGATGGAGGGACCAGGTTAATAATGACTGATGGAGGGACCAGGTTAGTATGGAGGGACCAGGTTAGTAATGACTGATGGAGGGACCAGGTTAGTAATGACTGATGGAGGGACCAGGTTAGTAATGACTGATGGAGGGACCAGGTTAATAATGACTGATGGAGGGACCAGGTTAGTAATGACTGATGGAGGGACCAGTTTAGTAATGACTGATGGAGGGACCAGGTCACCTCTCCTCAGCCCCTCTCCACCTCTCCTCAGCCCTTCTCCATCTCTCCTCAGCCCCTCTCCTCAGCCCCTCTCCACCTCTCCTCAGCCCCTCTCCACCTCTCCTCAGCCCCTCTCCACCTCTCCTCAGCCTCTCCACCTCTCCTCAGCCCCTCTCCACCTCTCCTCAGCCCTTCTCCACCTCTCCTCAGCCCCTCTCCACCTCTCCTCAGCCCCTCTCCACCTCTCCTCAGCCCTTCTCCATCTCTCCTCAGCCCTTCTCCACCTCTCCTCAGCCCTTCTCCACCTCTCCTCAGCCCCTCTCCACCTCTCCTCAGCCCTTCTCCATCTCTCCTCAGCCCTTCTCCATCTCTCCTCAGCCCCTCTCCACCTCTCCTCAGCCCTTCTCCATCTCTCCTCAGCCCCTCTCCACCTCTCCTCAGCCCCTCTCCACCTCTCCTCAGCCCCTCTCCACCTCTCCTCAGCCCCTCTCCACCTCTCCTCAGCCCCTCTCCACCTCTCCTCAGCCCCTCTCCTCAGCCCTTCTCCACCTCTCCTCAGCCCTTCTCCATCTCTCCTCAGCCCTTCTCCATCTCTCCTCAGCCCTTCTCCATCTCTCCTCAGCCCTTCTCCACCTCTCCTCAGCCCTTCTCCATCTCTCCTCAGCCCTTCTCCACCTCTCCTCAGCCCTTCTCCATCTCTCCTCAGCCTCTCTACCTCTCCTCAGCCTCTCTACCTCTCCTCAGCCTCTCTACCTCTCCTCAACCCCTCTCTTCCTCTCCTCAGCCCCTCTCCTCAGCCCCTCTCCACCTCTCCTCAGCCCCTCTCCATCTCTCCTCAGCCCTTCTCCATCTCTCCTCAGCCCTTCTCCATCTCTCCTCAGCCCCTCTCCATCTCTCCTCAGCCCTTCTCCATCTCTCCTCAGCCCTTCTCCATCTCTCCTCAGCCCTTCTCTACCTCTCCTCAGTCCCTCACCACCTCTCCTCAGCCTCTCCACCTCTCCTCAGCTCCTCCCTAACTCTCCTCGGTCCCAATCATCCTCTGTTAACCGCCAGGCTACCTTACCTCATGTCTGTCATCTCTCTCATGCCTCTCGTTACGTAAGGAGATAATCACACTGCACATATTTAGTAATTTGCTGGAGTGTCAGGAAGATGTTGCTGCAGCACAGCGGATCCGCTGGGGGATCAAGTCCGAGCTGGGGGACGCTGTGCAGTGAGATCGGGTTGACGAGCAGAGTGATTGGAATGACGCTGTTATTACTGTCTCTCAGCTATTGTTTTCCTCCCCATTCAATTACTATCACAACCAATTCAATTAATAACAGATGTTTTTTTTTTAAAGATGTCATTTAAGAATCAATTTGTTAATTGATCTATTGGAGGTTTTGATGGATTATATTGATTATCCTATAGGTTGTGTGATTGAAGTCATATTTAATATACTTGGGGCCTTGCAGATCAATTCCTTTTGACATGTGGATCAATAATCCATTCAACGTGATTCAGAGCATTACAATGGCTTGAGACATTTATAGAAACGTGTCGCGAGGGACCAGGTCAATAATGACTGATAGGGACCTATAGGTTAAGTGATTGAAGTCATCCATTCAACGTGATTCAGAGTATTACAATGTCTTGAGACATTTATAGAAACGTGTCACGTCATTTTATCTTCCATTGGACGCCACTTAATGTTCACAAGGCGTCGTTATGTGGCACCCTATTCCCTACGTAGTGCACTACTTTTGACCAGGGGCTCCATAGAGAATAAGGGTGCCAGCTGAGACACAACCAATAAGTCCTGTTGGCCACAACGGCATGTGACAGGTCTGGAATCAGCTAACGCTTTATACTGGCTGGTCACACTGAGCAATTACTACAGGTCTGGAATCAGCTAACACTGTATACTGGCTGGTCACACTGAGCAATTACTACAGGTCTGGAATCAGCTAACGCTTTATACTGGCTGGTCACACTGAGCAATTACTACAGGTCTGGAATCAGCTAACGCTTTATACTGGCTGGTCACACTGAGCAATTACTACAGGTCTGGAATCAGCTAACACTGTATACTGGCTGGTCACACTGAGCAATTACTACAGGTCTGGAATCAGCTAACACTTTATACTGGCTGGACACACTGAGCAATTACTACAGGTCTGGAATCAGCTAACACTTTATACTGGCTGGACACACTGAGCAATTACTACAGGTCTGGAATCAGCTAACACTGTATTCATTAGGAATGACTGCTGGAAACACACACACATGGATGACTGTGCTATGGAACGGTGATGAAGGAGTTTATGTCCTAATGCCTTTTACAGCAGAGCAGAGCAGGCCACAGTCAGAAACAGTAGGCTCCTTTTAGAGCAGAGCAGGCCACAGTCAGAAACAGTAGGCTCCTTTTACAGCAGAGCAGGCCACAGTCAGAAACAGTAGGCTCCTTTTACAGCAGAGCAGAGCAGGCCACAGTCAGAAACAGTAGGCTCCTTTTAGAGCAGAGCAGGCCACAGTCAGAAACAGTAGGCTCCTTTTACAGCAGAACAGAGCAGGCCACAGTCAGAAACAGTAGGCTCCTTTTAGAGCAGAGCAGGCCACATTCAGAAACAGTAGGCTCCTTTTACAGCAGAACAGAGCAGGCCACAGTCAGAAACAGTAGGCTCCTTTTAGAGCAGAGCAGGCCACAGTCAGAAACAGTAGGCTCCTTTTACAGCAGAACAGAGCAGGCCACAGTCAGAAACAGTAGGCTCCTTTTACAGCAGAGCAGAGCAGGCCACAGTCAGAAACAGTAGGCTCCTTTTACAGCAGAGCAGAGCAGGCCACAGTCAGAAACAGTAGGCTCCTTTTAGAGCAGAGCAGGCCACAGTCAGAAACAGTAGGCTCCTTTTACAGCAGAGCAGGCCACAGTCAGAAACAGTAGGCTCCTTTTACAGCAGAGCAGAGCAGGCCACAGTCAGAAACAGTAGGCTCCTTTTAGAGCAGAGCAGGCCACAGTCAGAAACAGTAGGCTCCTTTTACAGCAGAACAGAGCAGGCCACAGTCAGAAACAGTAGGCTCCTTTTAGAGCAGAGCAGGCCACAGTCAGAAACAGTAGGCTCCTTTTACAGCAGAACAGAGCAGGCCACAGTCAGAAACAGTAGGCTCCTTTTAGAGCAGAGCAGGCCACAGTCAGAAACAGTAGGCTCCTTTTACAGCAGAACAGAGCAGGCCACAGTCAGAAACAGTAGGCTCCTTTTACAGCAGAATAGAGCAGGCCACAGTCAGAAACAGTAGGCTCCTTTTAGAGCAGAGCAGGCCACAGTCAGAAACAGTAGGCTCCTTTTACAGCAGAACAGAGCAGGCCACAGTCAGAAACAGTAGGCTCCTTTTAGAGCAGAGCAGGCCACAGTCAGAAACAGTAGGCTCCTTTTACAGCAGAACAGAGCAGGCCACAGTCAGAAACAGTAGGCTCCTTTTAGAGTAGAGCAGGCCACAGTCAGAAACAGTAGGCTCCTTTTAGAGTAGAGCAGAGCAGGCCACAGTCAGAAACAGTAGGCTCCTTTTAGAGCAGAGCAGAGCAGGCCACAGTCAGAAACAGTAGGCTCCTTTTAGAGCAAAGCAGAGCAGGCCACAGTCAGAAACAGTAGGCTCCTTTTACAGCAGAGCAGGGCAGGCCACAGTCAGAACAGTAGGCTCCTTTTAGAGCAGAGCAGGCCACAGTCAGAAACAGTAGGCTCCTTTTAGAGCAGAGCAGGCCACAGTCAGAACAGTAGGCTCCTTTTAGAGCAGAGCAGGCCACAGTCAGAAACAGTAGGCTCCTTTTAGAGCAGAGCAGAGCAGGCCACAGTCAGAAACAGTAGGCTCCTTTTAGAGTAGAGCAGAGCAGGCCACAGTCAGAAACAGTAGGCTCCTTTTAGAGCAGAGCAGGCCACAGTCAGAAACAGTAGGCTCCTTTTAGAGCAGAGCAGGCCACAGTCAGAAACAGTAGGCTCCTTTTACAGTAGAGCAGGCCACAGTCAGAACAGTATGCTCCTTTTAGAGCAGAGCAGGCCACAGTCAGAAACAGTAGGCTCCTTTTACAGCAGAGCAGGGCAGGCCACAGTCAGAACAGTAGGCTCCTTTTAGAGCAGAGCAGGCCACAGTCAGAAACTGTAGGCTCCTTTTAGAGCAGAGCAGAGCAGGCCACAGTCAGATACAGTAGGCTCCTTTTAGAGCAGAGCAGGCCACAGTCAGAAACAGTAGGCTCCTTTTAGAACAGAGCAGGCCACAGTCAGAAACAGTAGGCTCCTTTTAGAGCAGAGCAGGCCACAGTCAGAAACAGTAGGCTCCTTTTAGAGCAGAGCAGGCCACAGTCAGAAACAGTAGGCTCCTTTTAGAGCAGAGCAGGCCACAGTCAGAAACAGTAGGCTCCTTTTAGAGCAGAGCAGAGCAGGCCACAGTCAGAAACAGTAGGCTCCATTCTAAGTCATGGCTTTTGTCCTGTGTAGGCATTGTCCAGGATTGCAGTGCTGTGGACTATTCTGTAGTAGTGAATGTTGGAAGAGCAATGACTGATGTTAATTCATCACTAATGTGCCATTTGTGTTGAATTAACTCTCCTTTCCATTTATTTCATGCCAATACAGAAATTCATGATGAAGGTAAGTTCATTACCGTCTGCTGCTCCCCCTTCTGTCACTGTGTGTCTGATCCCCTTCTGTCACTGTGTGTCTGATCCCCTTCTGTCACTGTGTGTCTGATCTCCTTCTGTCACTGTGTGTCTGATCCCCTTCTGTCACTGTGTGTCTGATCCCCTTCTGTCACTGTGTGTCTGATCCCCTTCTGTCACTGTGTGTCTGATCCCCTTCTGTCACTGTGTGTCTGATCTCCTTCTGTCACTGTGTGTCTGATCTCCTTCTGTCACTGTGTGTCTGATCCCCTTCTGTCACTGTGTGTCTGATCCCCTTCTGTCACTGTGTGTCTGATCCCCTTCTGTCACTGTGTGTCTGATCTCCTAGCTCCTTCTGTCACTGTGTGTCTGATCTCCTAGCTCCTTCTGTCACTGTGTGTCTGATTTCCTTCTGTCACTGTGTGTCTGATCTCCTAGCTCCTTCTGTCACTGTGTGTCTGATCTCCTAGCTCCTTCTGTCACTGTGTGTCTGAGCTCCTAGCTCCTCATCTCTACAAAAACCCTATTATCCCAACATTATCTTCCTAATCACACACAGCTGTACCTGACACCACACACACACTTTCCCACCCTCCCCCAGTCTCATGGACAGTCCGCTGTGTGGTAGGATGGATGGAAACACAGAAGCAGCCTGTCTTTGTCAGATTATCTAGAGGAAACACCTGTATGTTTGTGTGTGTGTGTGTGTGTCTCTGTGTGCGTGTGTGTGTGTGTGTGTGTGTGTGTGTGTGTGTGTGTGTGTGTGTGTGTGTGTGTGTGTGTGTGTGTGTGTGTGTGTGTGTGTGTGTGTGTGTGTGTGTGTGTGTGTGTGTGTGTGTGTGTGCGTGCGTGCGTGCGTGCGTTCGTGGGCGGTGTGAGCAGGCGTGCGTGCATGTTTGTGTGAATGTGGCTGTGTCTGACTGACTGACTAGGCTAGGAGGGGGGCTGTTAGATGAAGACATGCTAGCCAGGGAACTGTAGGAGGGGGGACTGTTAGATGAAGACATGCTAGCCAGGGAACTGTAGGAGGGGGGCTGTTAGATGAAGACATGCTAGCCAGGGAACTGTAGGAGGGGGACTGTTAGATGAAGACATGCTAGCCAGGGAACTGTAGGAGGGGGACTGTTAGATGAAGACATGCTAGCCAGGGAACTGTAGGAGGGGGGACTGTTAGATGAAGACATGCTAGCCAGGGAACTGTAGGAGGGGGACTGTTAGATGAAGACATGCTAGCCAGGGAACTGTAGGAGGGGGGCTGTTTGATGAAGACATGCTAGCCTAGCCAGGGTACTGTAGGAGGGAGGGGCTGTTAGATGAAGACATGCTAGCCTAGCCAGGGTACTGTAGGAGGGAGGGGCTGTTAGATGAAGACATGCTAGCCTAGCCAGGGTACTGTAGGAGGGAGGGGCTGTTAGATGAAGACATGCTAGCCTAGCCAGGGTACTGTAGGAGGGAGGGGCTGTTAGATGAAGACATGCTAGTCTAGCCAGGGTACTTTAGGAGGGAGGGGCTGTTAGATGAAGACATTCTAGCCTAGCCAGGGTACTGGGTACTGTATAGGGCTATTTGACCAAGAAGGAAAGTGATGGAGTGCTGCATCAGATGACCTGTCCTCCAGAATCACCCAACCTCAACCCAATTGAGATGGTTTGGGATGAGTTGGACCTCAGAGGGAAGGATGAGTTGGACCTCAGAGGGAAGGATGAGTTGGACCTCAGAGTGAAGGATGAGTTGGACCGCAGAGGGAAGGATGAGTTGGACCGCAGAGGAAGGATGAGTTGGACCTCAGAGTGAAGGATGAGTTGGACCTCAGAGGGAAGGATGAGTTGGACCGCAGAGGGAAGGATGAGTTGGACGGCAGAGTGAAGGATGAGTTGGACCGCAGAGGGAAGGATGAGTTGGACGGCAGAGTGAAGGATGAGTTGGACCTCAGAGGGAAGGAAAATGCAGCTACCAAATGCTCAGCATATGTGGTAACACCTTCAGGAATGTTGGAAAAGTATTCCAGGTGAAGCTGGTTGAGAGAATGTCAAGAGTGTGCAAAGCTTTAATCAAGGAAATGCGTTGGTACTTTAAAGAATCTGAAATATAAAATACATTTAGATTTATTTAACACTTTTTTGGTTACTACATGATTCCATATGTGTTATTTCATAGTTTTGATATCTTCACTATTATTCTACAACGTAGAGAATAGTAAAAAATAAATAAAAACCCTGGAATGAGTATGTGTGTCCATACTTTTGACTGGGACTGTATATACACAGTGTCTTCGGAGAGTCTCCAGACCCCTTGACTTGTTTCTACATGTTGTTATGTTACAGCCTTGTTCTAAAATGGATTCAATAGTTTTTTCCCTCATCAATCTACACACAATACCCCATAATGACATCACAATACCCCATAATGACATCACAATACCCCATAATGACATCACAATACCCCATAATGACATCACAATACCCCATAATGACATCACAATACCCCATAATGACATCACAATACCCCATAATGTCATGACATCACAATACCCCATAATGACATCACAATACCCCATAATGACATCACAATACCCCATAATGACAAAGCAAAAACAGGTTTCTAGAAATTATAGCTAATTCATTAAAAATAAAAACAGAAATTTCACATTTACATAAGTACCTTTTGGCAGTGATTACAGCCTTGATTCTTCTTGGGTATGACGCTACAAGCTTGGCACACCTGTATTTGGGGAGTTTCATTCTTCTCTGCAGATCCTCTCGAGCTCTGTCAGGTTAGATGGGGAGTTTTGGTGCACAGCTATTTTAAGGTCTCTCCAGAGATGTTCGATCGGGTTCGTCCTGTCTCTGGCTGGGCCACTGAAGGACATTCAGAGACTCGTCCCGAAGCCACTCCTGCGTTGTCTTGGCTGTGTGCTTAGGGTTGGTGTCCTGTTGGAAGGTGAACCTTCACCCCAGTCTGAGGTCCTGAGCGCTCTGGAGCAGGTTTTCATCAAGGATTTCTCTGTACTTTGCTCTCTTCATCTTGGCCTTGATCCTGACTCCCAGTCCCTGACACTGAAAAACATCCCCACCACATGATGCTGCCACCACCACCATGCTTCACCGTAGAGATGGTTTCCTCCAAACGTGAAGCTTGGCATTCAGGCTAAAAGAGTTCAATCTTGGTTTCATCAGAACAAAGAATCTTGTTTCTCATGGTCTGAGAGTCTTTAGGTGCCTTTTGTCAAACTCCAAGCTGGCTGTCATGTGCCTTTCACTGAGGAGTGGTTTCCAAAGGCACTGTCGGTAACAGGAAATATAGGTATAGATAAAGTGACAAGGCAACAGGATAGATAATCAACAGTAGCAGCAGCGTATGTGATGAGTCAAAAATAGTTATTTTAGCGATTTTTAAAAAACTTTTTAAGCAGTCTCATTACTTTTTTGAGTAGAAGCTGTTTCAGCGTCCTGAGGGGGAAGAGGCGTTGTCGTGCCCTCGTCACGACTGTGTTGGTGTGTTTGGACCATGGTTGGTTCTTAGCCATGTGGACAGAGGAATGGTTGGTTCTTAGCCATGTGGACAGAGGAATGGTTGGTTCTTAGCCATGTGGACAGAGGAACTTGAAGCTCCACTACAGTCGATGTGAATGAGGGCGTGTTCTTTGCCGATCAGCTCCTTTGTCTGGCTGACATTAAGGGAGTGGTTGTCCTGGCAACACACTGCTGCAGAGATGGTTCCTTCAGGAAGAATCTCCCATATCCGTAGAGGATCTCTGGGGCTCCTTCAGAGTGACCTTCGGGTTCTTGGTCACTTCCCTGACCATGGCCCTTCTCTCTTTTTCTGGCACCACACTGCCAGGTCTCTTACCTCCTCGACTGTCTCATCGTCGGTGGTGATCAGGTCACCACCATCGTGTCATCGGCAAACTTGATGATGGTGTTGGAGTCGTGCGCGGCCACACAGTCGTGGGTGAACAGGAAGTACAGGAGGGGACTGAGCACGCACCTCTGAGGGACCCCTGTGTTGAGAGTCAGCATAGTGGATGTGTTGTTGCCTACCCTCACCACCTGGTGGCGGCCCGTCAGGAAGTCCAGGATCCAGTTGAAGAGGGAGGTGTTTCATTCCCATGATCCTCAGCTTAGTGATGAGCTTGGAGGGCACTATTGTGTCGGAGATCTTTGTGGGCTATACTCGGCCTTGTCTCAGGATGGTAAGTTGGTGGTTGTAGATTTCCCTCTAGTGGTGTGGGGGCTGTGCTTTGGCAAAGTGGGTGGGGTTATATCCTTCCTGTTTGGCCCTGTCCGGGGGTGTCCTCGGATGGGGCCACAGTGTCTCCTGACCCCTCCTGTCTCAGCCTCCAGTATTTATGCTGCAGTAGTTTATGTGTCGGGGGGCTAGGGTCAGTTTGTTTATCTGGAGTACTTCTCCTGTCCTATTCGGTGTCCTGTGTAAATCTAAGTGTGCGTTCTCTAATTCTCTCCTTCTCTCCTTCTTTCTCTCTCTCGGAGGACCTGAGCCCTAGAACCATGCCCCAGGACTACCTGACATGATGACTCCTTGCTGTCCCCAGTCCACCTGGCCATGCTGCTGCTCCAGTTTCAACTGGCCTGGGCCCTAGGACCATGTCCCAGGACTACCTGACATGAGGACTCCTTGCTGTCCCCAGTCCACCTGGCCATGCTCCTGCTCCAGTTTCAACTGTTCTGCCTTACTATTATTCAACCATGCTGGTCATTTATGAACATTTGAACATCTTGGCCACGTTCTGTTATAATCTCCACCCGGCACAGCCAGAAGAGGACTGGCCACCCCACATATGCTCTCTCTAATTCTCTCTTTCTTTCTCTCTCTCGGAGGACCTGAGCCCTAGGACCGTGCCCCAGGACTACCTGACATGATGGCTCCTTGCTGTCCCCAGTCCACCTGACTGTGCTGCTGCTCCAGTTTCAACTGTTCTGCCTTATTATTATTTGACCATGCTGGTCATTTATGAACATTTGAACATCTTGGTCATTTTCTGTTATAATCTCTACCCGGCACAGCCAGAAGAGGACTGGCCACCCCACATAGCCCGGTTCCTCTCTAGGTTTCTTCCTAGGTTTTGGCCTTTCTAGGGAGTTTTTCCTAGCCACCGTGCTTTTACACCTGCATTGTTTGCTGTTTGGGGTTTTAGGCTGGGTTTCTGTACAGCACTTTGAGATATCAGCTGATGTACGAAGGGCTATATAAATAAATTTGATTTGATTTGATTTGATTTGATTTATTGTGTTAAACGCTGAGCGGTAGTGTGGAGAGCAATAGAGGTTGCGTCATCTGTGGATCTGTTTTGGCAGTATGTGAATTGGAGTGGGGTCCAGGATGTCTGGGATACTGGTGTTGATGTGAGCCACGACCAGCCTTTCAAAATATTTCATGGCTGCAGACGTAATAGTCATTTAGACAGCTTACCTTGGCATTCTGCCTGAAACATGTAGATATTACAGACTGGGTCAGGGAGAGGTTGAAAATGTCAGAGAAGACACGTGCCAGCTGGTCAGCACATGCTCAGTCCTGGTAATCCGTCTGGTCCTGCAGCCTTGTGAATGTTAACCTGTTTAAAGGTCTCACTCACATCGGCTACGGAGAGTGTGATCACGCAGTCGTCCAGAACAGCTGGTGTTCTCACGCATGTTTCAGTATTGCTTGCCTCGAAGCGAGCACAGAAGGCATTTAGCTCGTCCGGTGGACTCGTCTCACTGGGCAACTCTCGGCTGGGTTTCCCTTTTGTAATTCATGATAGTTTGCAAGCCCTGACAAGTGTCAGAGCCGGTGTAGTATGATTCGATCTTAGTCCTGTATAGTAACAGTATTGTACGTGTAAACTAGTTCCTGAATGTGTCTCTTGTCCCTCTGTCTCTGTCCTGTAGACGGCCCAGGGAGGGGGCCACCGCACCTTACTGTACGGACACGCTGTTCTGCTACGACACTCCTACAGCGGCATGGTGAGTCCCTCTGCAGTGTGTCCGGACACCCATATACAGGAAGTAACATGTACTTGAATCAGTGTCACAATCTTCCATTCCAGGTTTTTGCTCTGTGATGTCAGTCAGTTGTGGTTGTCATCATCTGTGTTGTGCTTGTCATCATCTTTGTTGTGATTGTCATCTTTGTTGTGATTGTCATCTGTGTTGTGGTTGTCATCATCTGTGTTGTTGTTGTCATCATCTTTGTTGTAGTTGTCATCATCTTTGTTGTGGTTGTCATCTGTGTTGTGGTTGTCATCATCTTTGTTGTAGTTGTCATCATCTTTGTTGTAGTTGTCATCTGTGTTGTGGTTGTCATCATCTTTGTTGTGGTTGTCATCATCTGTGTTGTAGTTGTCATCATCTTTGTTGTGGTTGTCATCTGTGTTGTGGTTGTCATCATCTTTGTTGTATTCTTGTCTGTATTTTCTAGTGATACGCGAGTTGCTGAGCCAGTCAGACAAGGCAATAGGAGACTGGTTTCTACCATGTTGTGTCTGGTTGTGTTGAGGAATAATTGACTTCTTTTGTTTCTCTGTCTAGTACCTCTGTTGCCTCGGTACCTCCCGATCCTCAACCGACAAACTGGCGTTTGATGTTGGACTGCAGGAAGACACAACAGGTAGGTCTCTTTCTCTTCTTCTTTCCCAACAGCCACAGTATAGCTAGTGCAGTCAGATGAGACAACATCACCAAGCCATGTTGTAGTGTTATGTTGTCGTGCAAGCTTCAGAGAGAGAGAGAGATGTTTCTGATGCTGGGTTTTATGAGTTCCCATAGTAAGACTGTTGTGATGCTGTGTGGGTGTGGACCCTGCTGGAGGTTACTAGACCCCAGACCCTGCTGGAGGTTACTAGACCCCAGACCCTGCTGGAGGTTACTAGACCCCAGACCCTGCTGGAGGTTACTAGACCCCAGACCCTGCTGGAGGTTACTAGACCCCAGACCCTGCTGGAGGTTACTAGACCCCAGACCCTGCTGGAGGTTACTAGACCCCAGACCCTGCTGGAGGTTACTAGACCCCAGACCCTGCTGGAGAATACTGGACCTCAGACCCTGCTGGAGTTTACTGGACTCCAGACCCTGCTGAAGGTTACTGGACTCCAGACTCTGCTGGAGGTTACTGGACTCCAGACCCTGCTGGAGGTTACTAGACTCCAGACCCTGCTGAAGGTTACTGGACTCCAGACTCTGCTGGAGGTTACTGGGCTCCAGACCCTGCTGGAGGTTACTGGACTCCAGACCCTGCTGGAGGTTACTGGACTCCAGACCCTGCTAGAGGTTACTAGACTCCAGACCCTGCTAGAGGTTACTGGACTCCAGGTCCTCAGTGGTGCTGCTGGAGGTTACTATAATCCAGACCCTGCTGGAGGCTACTAGTCTCCAGACCCTGCTGGAGGCTACTAGACTCCAGACCCTCAGTGGTGCTGCTGGAGGTTACTATAATCCAGACCCTGCTGGAGATTACTAGACTCCAGACCCTGCTGGAGGTTACTAGACTCCAGACCCTGCTGGAGGTTACTAGACTCCAGACCCTGCTGGAGGTTACTAGACTCCAGACCCTGCTGGAGGTTACTAGACTCCAGACCCTGCTGGAGGTTACTAGACTCCAGACCCTGCTGGAGGTTACTAGACTCCAGACCCTGCTGGAGGCTACTAGTCTCCAGACCCTGCTGGAAGTTAACAGACTCCAGACCCTCAGTGGTGCTGCTGGAGGTTACTAGACTCCAGACCCTGCTGGAGGTTACTAGACTCCAGACCCTGCTGGAGGTTACTAGACTCCAGACCCTGCTGGAGGTTACTAGACTCCAGACCCTGCTGGAGGTTACTAGACTCCAGACCCTGCTGGAGGTTACTAGACTCCAGACCCTGCTGGAGGTTACTAGACTCCAGACCCCGCTGGAGGTTCCTAGACCCCAGACCCTGCTGGAGGTTACTAGACCCCAGACCCTGCTGGAGGTTCCTAGACCCCAGACCCTGCTGGAGGTTCCTAGACCCCAGACCCTGCTGGAGGTTACTAGATCCCAGACCCTGATGGAGGTTACCAGACTGCAGACCCTCAGTGGTGCTGCCTGTGGTTACTAGGTTGCTGTCTGTCCTGCAACAACCTGGCTGCTACATGAAAGATCTCATAAACTCAATCTACACACAATACCCCATAATGACGGAGCAGAAACAGGTTTCAAAAATGTGTGTAAGTTTATAATAAAAACCCCTGAAATATCACATTTACATCAGTATTCAGACCCTTTACTCAGTACTTTGTTGAATCACCTTTGGCAGCGATTACAGCCTTGAGTCTTCTTGGGTATGATGCTACAAGCTTGGCTCACCTGTATTTGGGGAGTTTCTCCCATTCTTCTCTACAGATCCTCTCAAGCTCTGTCAGGTTGGATGGGGAGCGTCGCTGCACAGCTATTTTCAGGTCTATCAACATTTACATTTACATTTAAGTCATTTAGCAGACGCTCGTGTTTGATCTGGTTCAAGACCAGGCTCTTGGCCGGGCCACTCGGGGACATTCAGAGACTTGTCCCGAAGCCACTCCTGCATTGTCCTGTTGGAACGTGAACCTTCCCCCCCAGTCTGAGGTCCTGAGAGCTCTGGAGCAGGTTTTCATCAAGGATCTCTCTGTACTTTGCTCCGTTTCATCTTTCCCTCGATCCTGACTAGTCTCCCGGTCCCTACCGCTGAAAAACATCCCACAGCATGATGCTGCTACCACCGTGCCAGGTTTCCTCCAGACGTGACGCTTGGCATTCAGTCCAAAGAGTTCAATCTTGGTTTCATCAGACCAGAGAATCTTGTTTCTCATGGTCTGAGAGTCTTTTAGATGCCTTTTGGCAAACTCCAAGCGGGCTGTCATGTGCCTTTTACTGAGGAGTGGCTTCTGTCTGGCCACTCTACCAAACAAGCCTGATTGGTGGAGTGCTACAGAGATGGTTGTCCTTCTGGAAGGTTCTCCCATCTCCACAGAGGAACTCTGGAGCTCTGTCAGAGGGACCATTGGGTTCTTGGTCACCTCTCTGGTCAAGGCCCTTCTCCCCGATTGCTCAGTTTAGCCGGGCGGCCAGATCTAGGAAGAGTCTTGGTGGTTCCAAACTTCTTCCATTTAAGAATGTGTTTTTGGGGACCTTCAAATGCTGCAGACATTTTTTGGTACCCTTCCCCAGATCTGTGCCTCGACACAATCATATCTCGGAGCTCTACGGACAATTTCTTCGACCTCGTGGCCTAGTTTTTGCTCTGACATGCACTGTCAACTGTGGGACCTTATATAGACAGGTGTGTGTGCCTTGCCAAATCATGACCAATCAATTGAATTTACCACATGTACTGTGGTAAAAACATCAGGAGGATCAATGGAAACAGGATGCACCTGAGCTCAATTTCCAGTCTCATAGCAAAGGGTCTGAATACTTATGTAAATAAGGTATTTCTGTAAAAAAAACTAAAAACCTGTTTTTGCTTTGTAATTATGATGTATTGTGTGTAGATTGGGGATTTAAAAAAATCATTTTGAGAATAAAGCTGTAATGTAACAAAATGTGGAGAAAGTCAAGGGGTCTGAATACTTTCTGAATGCTCTGTATATAGATAGGGAGGGAGAGAGAGAGAGAGAGAGATAGAGAGGCTCAGAGACAGAGAGGCTCAGAGACAGAGAGGCTCAGAGACAGAGAGGCTCAGAGACAGAGAGGCTCAGAGACAGAGAGGCTCAGAGACAGAGACAGAGAGGCTCAGAGACAGAGAGACTCAGAGACAGAGACAGAGAGGCTCAGAGACAGAGAGACTCAGAGACAGAGAGAGAGAGAGAGAGAGAGAGATAGAGAGAGACAGAGAGAGAGAGAGAGAGAGAGAGAGAGAGAGAGAGAGAGAGAGAGAGAAGGGATCAGAGACAGAGAGAGAGAGACTCAGAGACAGAGAGGCTCAGAGACAGAGAGGCTCAGAGACAGAGAGGCTCAGAGACAGAGAGGCTCAGAGACAGAGAGGCTCAGAGACAGAGAGGCTCAGAGACAGAGACAGAGAGGCTCAGAGACAGAGAGACTCAGAGACAGAGAGGCTCAGAGACAGAGAGGGAGAGACTCAGAGACAGAGAGACTCAGAGACAGAGAGGCTCAGAGACAGAGAGGCTCAGAGACAGAGAGGCTCAGAGACAGAGAGAGAGAGACTCAGAGACAGAGAGGCTCAGAGACAGAGAGGCTCAGAGACAGAGAGGCTCAGAGACAGAGAGGCTCAGAGACAGAGAGAGAGAGGCTCAGAGACAGAGAGGCTCAGAGACAGAGAGGCTCAGAGACAGAGAGGCTCAGAGACAGAGATGCTCAGAGACAGAGACGCTCCGAGACAGAGAGACAGAGGCTCAGAGAGAGATAGTCTCTGCCATATCCTCCTGCCTCGTCTCTGACAGGAGAAGCATATCCACCCTGCCTCCAAGCAGAGGTCAGAGGTCAGAGAAGGTTACTGTGATATCACCATAGTCTCAGCCATATCCTCCTGTCTCGTCTCTGACAGGAGAAGCATGTCCACCCTGCCTCCAAGCAGAGGTCAGAGGTCAGAGAAGGTTACTGTGATATCACCATAGTCTCAGCCATATCCTCCTGTCTCGTCTCTGACAGGAGAAGCATGTCCACCCTGCCTCCAAGCAGAGGTCAGAGGTCAGAGAAGGTTACTGTGATATCACCATAGTCTCAGCCATATCCTCCTGTCTCGTCTCTGACAGGAGAAGCATATCCACCCTGCCTCCAAGCAGAGGTCAGAGGTCAGAGAAGGTTACTGTGATATCACCATAGTCTCAGCCATATCCTCCTGTCTCGTCTCTGACAGGAGAAGCATGTCCACCCTGCCTCCAAGCAGAGGTCAGAGGTCAGAGAAGGTTACTGTGATATCACCATAGTCTCAGCCATATCCTCCTGTCTCGTCTCTGACAGGAGAAGCTTGTTGGTGGACCATCCACCCTGCCTCCAAGCAGAGGTCAGAGGGAGAGAAGGTCCGAGTCGGGGATGACCTCATCCTAGTTAGCGTGTCATCAGAACGATACCTGGTGAGTCTCTGATACCCTTTTCACACTGTCACACTGACAACAACCAAACCGTGTTGCCTTGGAGATTTCATTTTTGCTTAGTCCTTTTTGCAACTATGGCAGATCATGCTAGCTCAGTTCACCTTGGTTTGTCTCAGTTCAATCTGGCGAGTGTGAGAAGGCAACACGGAGCCCTCCTATCATACCACTCCACCCTAACCCTCCTGCCATACCACTCCACCCTAACCCTCCTATCATACCACTCCACCCTAACCCTCCTATCATACCACTCCACCCTAATCCTCCTATCATACCACTCCACCCTAACCCTCCTATCATACCACTCCACCCTAACCCTCCTATCATACCACTCCACCCTAACCCTCCTATCATACCACTCCACCCTAACCCTCCTATCATACCACTCCACCCTAACCCTCCTATCATACCTCTCCACCCTAACCCTCCTATCATACCACTTCACCCTATCCCTCCTATCATACCACTCCACCCTAACCCTCCTATCATACCACTCCACCCTAACCCTCCTATCATACCACTCCACCCTAACCCTCCTATCATACCACTCCACCCTAACCCTCCTATCATACCTCTCCACCCTAACCCTCCTATCATACCACTTCACCCTATCCCTCCTATCATACCACTCCACCCTAACCCTCCTGCCATACCACACCACCCTAACCCTCCTATCATACCACTCCACCCTATCCCTCCTATCATACCACTCCACCCTAACCCTCCTATCATACCACTCCACCCTATCCCTCCTATCATACCACTCCACCCTAACCCTCCTATCATACCACTCCACCCTAACCCTCCTATCATACCACTCCACCCTAACCCTCCTATCATACCACTCCACCCTAACCCTCCTGCCATACCACACCACCCTAACCCTCCTGCGATACCACTCCACCCTAACCCTCCTATCATACCACTCCACCCTAACCCTCCTATCATACCTCTCCACCCTAACCCTCCTATCATACCTCTCCACCCTAACCCTCCTATCATACCACTCCACCCTAACCCTCCTATCATACCACTCCACCCTAACCCTCCTATCATACCACTCCACCCTAACCCTCCTATCATACCTCTCCACCCTAACCCTCCTATCATACCACTCCACCCTAACCCTCCTATCATACCACTCCACTCTAACCCTCCTGCCATACCACTCCACCCTAACCCTCCTATCATACCACTTCACCCTAACCCTCCTATCATACCACTCCACCCTAACCCTCCTATCATACCACTCCACCCTAACCCTCCTATCATACCACTCCACCCTAACCCTCCTATCATACCACTCCACCCTAACCCTCCTATCATACCACTCCACCCTAACCCTCCTGCCATACCTCTCAGCAGTGTTTTATTTCTCCCTGCAGCACCTGTCGCACGGTAACGACAGCCTGCACGTGGACGCAGCCTTCCAGCAGACCCTCTGGAGCGTGGCTACTGTCTGCTCTGGCAGCGAGGTGGCGCAAGGTGGGTCACACACACACACACACACTGTTCCAAGGTGGGTCACAGACACTTACACACACACGCACACCCACACTGTTCCAAGGTGGGTCACACACACACACACACACACACACACACACACACACACACACACACACACACACACACACACACACACACACACACACACACACACACACACACACACACACACACACACACACACACTGTTCCAAGGTGGGACACAGACACTTACACACAGGAATGATGCTACTGTAAAAGCTAATGGGGGTCATATAAACAGGAATGATGTTACTGTAAAATGATGTTACTGTAAAAGCTAATGGGGGTCATATAAACAGGTTAAGTAATCCCTCTCACCCCACCCCCCCTAAGTTTTAGATGCACTATTGTTAAGTGACTGTCCCACTGGATGTCATAAGGTGAATGCACCAATTTGTAAGTCGCTCTGGATAAGAGCGTCTGCTAAATGACTTAAATGTAATGTAATGTAAATGAGTGATGCTACTGTAAAATGATGTTACTGTAAAAGCTAATGGGGTCATATAAACAGGAATGATGATACTGTAAAATGATGTTACTGTAAAAGCTAATGGGGGTCATATAAACAGGAATGATGCTACTGTAAAAGCTAATGGGGATCATATAAACAGGAGTGATGCTACTGTAAAAGCTAATGGGGGTCATATAAACAGGAATGATGTTACTGTAAAAGCTAATGGGGGTCATATAAACAGGAGTGATGCTACTGTAAAATGATGTTACTGTAAAAGCGAATGGGGGTCATATAAACAGGAATGATGATACTGTAAAATGATGTTACTGTAAAAGCTAATGGGGGTCATATAAACAGGAATGATGCTACTGTAAAAGCTAATGGGGGTCATATAAACAGGAATGATGATACTGTAAAATGATGTTACTGTAAAAGCTAATGGGGGTCATATAAACAGGAATGATGCTACTGTAAAAGCTAATGGGGGTCATATAAACAGGAATGGTGCTACTGTAAAAGCTAATGGGGGTCATATAAACAGGAGTGATACTACTGTAAAAGCTAATGGGGGTCATATAAACAGGAATGATGCTACTGTAAAATGATGTTACTGTAAAAGCTAATGGGGGTCATATAAACAGGAATGATGTTACTGTAAAAGCTAATGGGGGTCATATAAACAGGAGTGATGCTACTGTAAAATGATGTTACTGTAAAAGCTAATGGGGGTCATATAAACAGGAATGATGATACTGTAAAATGATGTTACTGTAAAAGCTAATGGGGGTCATATAAACAGGAATGATGCTACTGTAAAAGCTAATGGGGGTCATATAAACAGGAATGATGCTACTGTAAAAGCTAATGGGGGTCATATAAACAGGAATGATGCTACTGTAAAAGCTAATGGGGTCATATAAACAGGAGTGATGCTACTGTAAAAGCTAATGGGGGTCATATAAACAGGAATGATGTTACTGTAAAAGCTAATGGGGGTCATATAAACAGGAATGATGATACTGTAAAATGATGTTACTGTAAAAGCTAATGGGGGTCATATAAACAGGAATGATGCTACTGTAAAAGCTAATGGGGGTCATATAAACAGGAATGATGCTACTGTAAAAGCTAATGGGGGTCATATAAACAGGAGTGATGCTACTGTAAAAGCTAATGGGGGTCATATAAACAGGAGTGATGCTACTGTAAAAGCTAATGGGGTCATATAAACAGGAGTGATGCTACTGTAAAAGCTAATGGGGTCATATAAACAGGAGTGATGCTACTGTAAAAGCTAATGGGGGTCATATAAACAGCTAATGGCAAATCAAATTTATTTATATAGCCCTTCTTACATCAGCTGATATCTCAAAGTGCTGTACAGAAACCCAGCCTAAAACCACAAACAGCAAGCAATGCAGGTATAGAAGCACGGTGGCTAGGAGAAACTCCCTAGAAAGGCCAGAACTCTAGGAAGAACCCTAGAGAGGAACCAGGCTATGAGGGGTGGCCAGGAAAAACTCCCCTAGAAAGGCCAGAACTCTAGGAAGACCCTAGAGAGGAACCAGGCTATGTGGGGTGGCCAGGAAAAACTCCCTAGAAAGGCCAGAACCTAGGAAGACCCTAGAGAGGAACCAGGCTATGTGGGGTGGCCAGGAAAAACTCCCCTAGAAAGGCCAGAACTCTAGGAAGACCCTAGAGAGGAACCAGGCTATGAGGGGTGGCCAGGAAAAACTCCCCTAGAAAGGCCAGAACTCTAGGAAGACCCTAGAGAGGAACCAGGCTATGTGGGGTGGCCAGGAAAAACTCCCCTAGAAAGGCCAGAACTCTAGGAAGACCCTAGAGAGGAACCAGGCTATGAGGGGTGGCCAGGAAAAACTCCCCTATAAATGTATTTTATTTAGTTACTTGACTGAACCTTTATTGTAACATGGTTTCATGTCGAGACCAAGATCTCTTCTACAAATGAAAGATCAACACATCAAATACGAAATGCAAAAACAGGAATAAAAAACACAATCATAGAAACAAATTCATCACTGATCGCTGACGTCCCTCGTCGTGGACATTTCCTGTATTTACCAAATCATGAGAGAGCAAACCACACACAAGTTCATCTTTAATTATATGAGCTTCAACATAGATCAATTCAGTGTCTATAAATGAATTCTCTGAGAGTGCTTACAAAACAGTTCTTGGTATAATTTATAGCCAAGACACACCCATCTCAACTCACATGACGAAACACAGATCTTAGGAACATTTCACAAATAACATTTTACTTGAAAAAGGAGTATCCCATAGCTAGACAGCATTAGCTATAAATGATTGTTCATGTTGGTCTCCTAAATGAAGTTCTTATCTTGTTCTTGGTACCACTTAGTACCAAAACATTACCTCGTCCAATGGCATAGATCAATTGTCAATTCCAGATACTCCCATCAAAAATACAACCCTCCTGGACAAGCTTACAGAGAGGAGTGACTGGCACCAAAGACATTGTGGAGCCAACTACCTGGTTCCCCTTTAATCACTCCCTCCCTTCACATGGTTTAGGAATAGTTACAGACACATTCACAGATAAGACTGACCTGAACTCCCCACTCACTGGTTCCCCTTTAATCACTCCCTCCCTTCACATGGTTTAGGAATAGTTACAGACACATTCACAGATAAGACTGACCTGACCTCTCCAATCTCTGGGCCCCAAGTCATTTTTCCCACATAAGCATGCTCATGAAAATTAATAAAACATCTTATTTATAAATGTTACCTAAAGAATTCTGATTCTGCCACAACACCCTGCACATTGGTCTTATCTAATGTCATGTCTGGGACAGAGGCTTCCCGCTGTCTGGTCCAGAGACAGGCTAACCAGTCCTCTCTCCACCTGCAGGGTTCCTCTCTAATGCCTCTCCTCTCTCCCCCTGCAGGGTTCCTCTCTAATGCCTCTCCTCTCTCCCCCTGCAGGGTTCCTCTCTAATGCCTCTCCTCTCTCCCCCTGCAGGGTTCCTCTCTAATGCCTCTCCTCTCTCCCCTGCAGGGTTCCTCTCTAATGCCTCTCCTCTCTCCACCTGCAGGGTTCCTCTCTAATGCCTCTCCTCTCTCCACCTGCAGGGTTCCTCTCTAATGCCTCTCCTCTCTCCCCCTGCAGGGTTCCTCTCTAATGCCTCTCCTCTCTCCCCCTGCAGGGTTCCTCTCTAATGCCTCTCCTCTCTCCACCTGCAGGGTTCCTCTCTAATGCCTCTCCTCTCTCCACCTGCAGGGTTCCTCTCTAATGCCTCTCCTCTCTCCCCCTGCAGGGTTCCTCTCTAATGCCTCTCCTCTCTCCACCTGCAGGGTTCCTCTCTAATGCCTCTCCTCTCTCCCCCTGCAGGGTTCCTCTCTAATGCCTCTCCTCTCTCCCCCTGCAGGGTTCCTCTCTAATGCCTCTCCTCTCTCCCCCTGCAGGGTTCCTCTCTAATGCCTCTCCTCTCTCCACCTGCAGGGTTCCTCTCTAATGCCTCTCCTCTCTCCCCCTGCAGAGTTCCTCTCTAATGACTCTCCTCTCTCCCCCTGCAGGGTTCCTCTCTAATGCCTCTCCTCTCTCCCCCTGCAGGGTTCCTCTCTAATGCCTCTCCTCTCTCCCCCTGCAGGGTTCCTCTCTAATGCCTCTCCTCTCTCCCCCTGCAGGGTTCCTCTCTAATGCCTCTCCTCTCTCCCCCTGCAGGGTTCCTCTCTAATGCCTCTCCTCTCTCCCCCTGCAGGGTTCCTCTCTAATGCCTCTCCTCTCTCCCCTGCAGGGTTCCTCTCTAATGCCTCTCTCTCTCCCCTGCAGGGTTCATGATCGGGGGACGTGCTGAGGCTGCTCCATGGTCACATGGATGAATGTCTGACAGTGCCGTCGGGAGAACATGGAGAGGAGCAGCGCAGGTACGTGGTTGACTGGGAGATATCCTTCATCTATGATGACAGACGTTGGGGGGAGGAGTAGTCCAGGTACGTGGTTGACTGGGAAGTATCCTTCATCTATGAAGACAGACGTTGGGGGGAGGAATAGCCCAGGTACGTGGTTGACTGGGAGATATCCTTCATCTATGATGACAGACGTTGGGGGGAGGAGTAGCCCAGGTACGTGGTTGACTGGGAGATATCCTTCATCTATGATGACAGACGTTGGGGGGGGGAGCAGCGCAGGTACGTGGTTGACTGGGAGATATCCTTCATCTATGATGACAGACGCTAGTCCTTGAAATGTCCTTTACCATATAATTTATAATCCTCTGTGTATCTATAGACTGTTACCTGCTGTCCAACTGATCTACAGTCGTGACAAAAAGTTTTGAGAATGACACAAATATTAATTTTCACAAAGTCTGCTGCCTCAGTTTGTATGATGGCAATTTGTATATACTCCAGAATGTTATGAAGTGTGATCAGATGAATTGCAATTAATTGCAAAGTCACTGTTTGCCATGCAAATGAACTGAATCCCCCCAAAACATTTCCACTGCATTTTAGGCCTGCCACAAAAGGACCAGCTGACATCATGTCAGTGATTATCTCGTTAACACAGGTGTGACTGTTGACGAGGACAAGGCTGGAGATCACTCTGTCATGCTGATTGAGTTTGAATAACAGACTGGAAGCTTCAAAAGGAGGGTGGTGCTTGGAATCATTGTTCTTTCTCTGTCAACCATGGTTAACTGCAAGGAAACACGTGCTGTCATCATTGCTTTGCACAAAAATGGCTTCACAGGCAAGGATATTGTTGCCAGTAAGATTGCACCTAAATCAACCATTTATCGGATCATCAAGAACTTCAAGGAGAGCGGTTCAATTGTTGTGAAGAAGGCTTCAGGGCGCCCAAGAAAGTCCAGCAAGCGCCAGGACCGTCTCTTAAAGTTGATTCAGCTGCGGAATCTGGGCACCCCAAGGACAGAGCTTGCTCAGGAATGGCAGCAGGAAGGTGTGAGTGCATCTGCACGCACAGTGAGGCGAAGACTTTTGGAGGATGGCCTGGTGTCAAGAAGAGCAGCAAAGAAGCCACTTCTCTCCAGGAAAAACATCAGGGACAGACTGATATTCTGCAAAAGGTACAGGGATTGGACTGCTGAGGACTGGGGTAAAGACATTTTCCCTGATGAATCCCCTTTCCGATTGTTTGGGGCATCCTGAGAAAAGCTTGTCCGGAGAAGACAAGGTGAGCGCAACCATCAGTCCTGTGTCATGCCAACAGTAAAGCATCCTGAGACCATTCATGTGTGGGGTTACTGCTCAGCCAAGGGACTGGGCTCACTCACAATTTTGCCTAAGAACACAGCCATGAATAAAGAATGGTACCAGCACATCCTCCGAGAGCAACTTCTCCCAACCATCCAGGAACAGTTTGGTGACGAACAATGCCTTTTCCAGCATGATGGAGCACCTTTCCATAAGGCAATAGTGATAACTAAGTGGCTCAGGGAACAAAACATCAATATTTTGGGTCCATGGCTCAGGGAACAAAACATCAATATTTTGGGTCCATGGCCAGGAAACTCCCCAGACCTGAATCCCATTGAGAACTTGTGGTCAATCCTCAAGAGGCAGGTGGACAAACAAAATCCCACAAATTCTGACAATCTGACAAGCATTGATTATGCAAGAATGGGCTGCCATCAGTCAGGATGTGGCCCAGAAGTTAATTGACAGCATGCCAGGGCAGAGTGCAGAGGTCTTGATAAAGAAGGGTCAACACTGCAAATATTGACTCTTTGCATCAACTTCATGTAATTGTCAGTAAAAGCCTTTTGACGCCTATGAAATGCTTGTAATTATACTTCAGTATTCCATAGTAACATCTGACAAAAATTTCTAAAGACACTGAAGCAGCAAACTTTGTGGAAATTAATATTTGTGTCATTCTCAAAACTTTTGGCCACAACTGTACAGTTACAGCAACTATAGTTTAACAGACCATCACATTATAGCCTGGTTTAACTAGACCATCACATTATAGCCTGGTTTAACTAGACCATCACAGTACAGCCTGGTTTAACTAGACCATCACATTATAGCCTGGTTTAACTAGACCATCACAGTACAGCCTGGTTTAACTAGACCATCACAGTACAGCCTGGTTTAACTAGACCATCACATTATAGCCTGGTTTAACTAGACCATCACATTATAGCCTGGTTTAACAGACCATCACATTATAGCCTGGTTTATCTAGACCATCACATTATAGCCTGGTTTAACAGACCATCACATTATAGCCTGGTTTAACTAGACCATCACATTATAGCCTGGTTTAACTAGACCACAGTATAGCCTGGTTTAACTAGACCATCACATTATAGCCTGGTTTAACTAGACCATCACAGTATAGCCTGGTTTAACTAGACCATCACATTATAGCCTGGTTTAACTAGACCATCACAGTATAGCCTGGTTTAACAGACCATCACAGTACAGCCTGGTTTAACTAGACCATCACAGTATAGCCTGGTTTAACTAGACCACATTATAGCCTGGTTTAACTAGACCATCACAGTACAGCCTGGTTTAACTAGACCATCACATTACAGCCTGGTTTAACTAGACCATCACAGTACAGCCTGGTTTAACTAGAACATCACATTATAGCCTGGTTTAACTAGACCATCACAGTATATCCTGGTTTAACAGACCATCACAGTATAGCCTGGTTTAACTAGACCATCACAGTATAGCCTGGTTTAACTAGACCATCACAGTATAGCCTGGTTTAACTAGACCATCACAGTATAGCCTGGTTTAACAGACCATCACAGTACAGCCTGGTTTAACTAGACCATCACAGTATAGCCTGGTTTAACTAGACCATCACAGTATAGCCTGGTTTAACAGACCATCACAGTATAGCCTGGTTTAACTAGACCATCACATTATAGCCTGGTTTAACAGACCATCACAGTATAGCCTGGTTTAACTAGACCATCACAGTATAGACTGTCAGTGTGGTCAGGACTGTCAGGGTGGTAAGGACTGTGGTCAGGACTGTCAGTGTGGTAAGGACTGTCAGTAGGATCAGGACTGTCAGTGTGGTCAGGACTGTCAGTGTGGTCAGGACTGTCAGTGTAATCAGGACTGTCAGTGTGATCAGGACTGTCAGTGTGATCAGGACTGTGGTCAGGACTGTCAGTGTGGTAAGGACTGTCAGTAGGATCAGGACTGTCAGTGTGGTCAGGACTGTCAGTGTAATCAGGACTGTCAGTGTGATCAGGACTGTCAGTGTGATCAGGACTGTCAGTGTGGTCAGGACTGTAATCAGGTGTAATCAGGACTGTCAGTGTGATCAGGACTGTCAGTGTGTCAGGGTCAGGACTGTCAGTGTGGTCAGGACTGTGGTTAGGACTGTCAGTGTGGTCAGGACTGTGGTCAGGACTGTCAGTGTGGTCAGGACTGTGGTTAGGACTGTCAGTGTGATCAGGACTGTCAGTGTGGTCAGGACTGTGGTTAGGACTGTCAGTGTGATCAGGACTGTCAGTGTGGTCAGGACTGTGGTCAGGACTGTCAGTGTGGTCAGGACTGTAAGTGTGGTCAGGACTGTGGTTAGGACTGTCAGTGTGGTCAGGACTGTCAGTAGGATGTGGACTGTCAGTGTGGTCAGGACTGTGGTCAGGACTGTCAGTGTGGTCAGGACTGTCAGTGTGGTCAGGACTGTGGTTAGGACTGTCAGTGTGGTCAGGACTGTCAGTAGGATCAGGACTGTCAGTGTGGTCAGGACTGTGGTTAGGACTGTCAGTGTGGTCAGGACTGTCAGTGTGGTCAGGACTGTGGTTAGGACTGTCAGTGTGATCAGGACTGTCAGTGTGATCAGGACTGTCAGTGTGGTCAGGACTGTCAGTGTGGTCAGGACTGTGATCAGGACTGTCAGTGTGGTCAGGACTGTGGTTAGGACTGTCAGTGTGGTCAGGACTGTGGTCAGGACTGTCAGTGTGGTCAGGACTGTGATCAGGACTGTCAGTGTGGTCAGGACTGTCAGTGTGGTCAGGACTGTCAGTGTGATCAGGACTGTGGTCAGGACTGTCAGTGTGGTCAGGACTGTCAGTGTGGTCAGGACTGTCAGTGTGGTCAGGACTGTGGTTAGGACTGTCAGTGTGGTCAGGACTGTGGTTAGGACTGTCAGTGTGGTCAGGACTGTCAGTAGGATCAGGACTGTCAGTGTGGTCAGGACTGTGGTTAGGACTGTCAGTGTGGTCAGGACTGTCAGTGTGGTCAGGACTGTCAGTGTGGTCAGGACTGTGGTTAGGACTGTCAGTGTGGTCAGGACTGTGGTTAGGACTGTCAGTGTGGTCAGGACTGTCAGTGTGATCAGGACTGTCAGTGTGATCAGGACTGTCATTGTGATCAGGACTGTCAGTGTGATCAGGACTGTGATCAGGACTGTCAGTGTGATCAGGACTGTCAGTGTGGTCAGGACTGTCAGTGTGGTCAGGACTGTCAGTGTGGTCAGGACTGTCAGTGAGATCAGGACTGTCAGTGTGATCAGGACTGTCAGTGTGGTCAGGACTGTCATTGTGATCAGGACTGTCAGTGTGGTCAGGACTGTCAGTGTGATCAGGACTGTCAGTGTGGTCAGGACTGTGGTCAGGACTGTCAGTGTGGTCAGGACTGTCAGTGTGATCAGGACTGTCAGTGTGGTCAGGACTGTCAGTGTGATCAGGATTGTGATCAGGACTGTCAGTGTGGTCAGGACTGTCAGTGTGGTCAGGACTGTCAGTGTGATCAGGACTGTCAGTCTGATCAGGACTGTGGTCAGGACTGTCAGTGTGATCAGGACTGTCAGTGTGGTCAGGACTGTGGTCAGGACTGTCAGTGTGATCAGGACTGTCAGTGTGGTCAGGACTGTGGTCAGGACTGTCAGTGTGGTCAGGACTGTCAGTGTGATCAGGACTGTCAGTGTGGTCAGGACTGTCAGTGTGATCAGGATTGTGATCAGGACTGTCAGTGTGGTCAGGACTGTCAGTGTGGTCAGGACTGTCAGTGTGGTCAGGACTGTCAGTGTGATCAGGACTGTCAGTCTGATCAGGACTGTGGTCAGGACTGTCAGTGTGATCAGGACTGTCAGTGTGGTCAGGACTGTGGTCAGGACTGTCAGTGTGGTCAGGACTGTCAGTGTGATCAGGACTGTCAGTGTGGTCAGGACTGTCAGTGTGATCAGGACTGTCAGTGTGGTCAGGACTGTGGTCAGGACTGTCAGTGTGGTCAGGACTGTCAGGACTGTGTGGTCAGGACTGTCAGTGTGGTCAGGACTGTGGTCAGGACTGTCAGTGTGGTCAGGACTGTCAGTGTGATCAGGACTGTCAGTGTGGTCAGGACTGTCAGTGTGATCAGGATTGTGATCAGGACTGTCAGTGTGGTCAGGACTGTCAGTGTGGTCAGGACTGTCAGTGTGGTCAGGACTGTCAGTGTGATCAGGACTGTCAGTCTGATCAGGACTGTGGTCAGGACTGTCAGTGTGGTCAGGACTGTCAGTGTGGTCAGGACTGTGGTCAGGACTGTCAGTGTGGTCAGGACTGTCAGTGTGGTCAGGACTGTCAGTGTGGTCAGGACTGTCAGTGTGGTCAGGACTGTGGTCAGGACTGTCAGTGTGGTCAGGACTGTCAGTGTGATCAGGACTGTCAGTGTGGTCAGGACTGTCAGTGTGACCAGGACTGTGTCAGTCAGGACTGTCAGTGTGATCAGGACTGTCAGTGTGGTCAGGACTGTCAGATTGATCAGGACTGTCAGTGTGGTCAGGACTGTCAGTGTGGTCAGGACTGTCAGTGTGATCAGGACTGTCAGTGTGATCAGGACTGTCAGTGTGGTCAGGACTGTGATCAGGACTGTCAGTGTGGTCAGGACTGTCAGTGTGGTCAGGACTGTCAGTGTGGTCAGGACTGTGATCAGGACTGTCAGTGTGGTCAGGACTGTCAGTGTGGTCAGGACTGTCAGTGTGGTCAGGACTGTGATCAGGACTGTCAGTGTGGTCAGGACTGTCAGTGTGGTCAGGACTGTCAGTGTGGTCAGGACTGTCAGTGTGATCAGGACTGTTAGTGTGATCAGGACTGTCAGTGTGATCAGGACTGTTGATGTGATCAGGACTGTCAGTGTGATCAGGACTGTCAGTGAGATCAGGACTGTTGATGTGATCAGGACTGTCAGTGTGATCAGGACTGTCAGTGTGATCAGGACTGTGGTCAGGACTGTCAGTGAGATCAGGACTGTCAGTAGGATCAGGACTGTCAGTGTGATCAGGACTGTCAGTGAGATCAGGACTGTTGATGTGATCAGGACTGTCAGTGTGATCAGGACTGTCAGTGTGGTCAGGACTGTCAGTGTGGTCAGGACTGTGGTCAGGACTGTCAGTGAGATCAGGACTGTCATTGTGATCAGGACTGTGGTCAGGACTGTCATTGTGATCAGGACTGTCATTGTGATCAGGACTGTCAGTAGGGTCAGGACTGTCAGTGTGATCAGGACTGTGGTCAGGACTGTCAGTGTGATCAGGACTGTCAGTGTGGTCAGGACTGTCAGTGTGATCAGGACTGTGGTCAGGACTGTGGTCAGGACTGTCAGTGTGGTCAGGACTGTCAGTGTGATCAGGACTGTCAGTGTGGTCAGGACTGTCAGTGTGATCAGGACTGTCAGTGTGGTCAGGACTGTGGTCAGGACTGTCAGTGTGGTCAGGACTGTCAGTGTGGTCAGGACTGTCAGTGTGGTCAGGACTGTGGTCAGGACTGTCAGTGTGGTCAGGACTGTCAGTGTGATCAGGACTGTCAGTGTGGTCAGGACTGTCAGTGTGATCAGGATTGTGATCAGGACTGTCAGTGTGGTCAGGACTGTCAGTGTGGTCAGGACTGTCAGTGTGGTCAGGACTGTCAGTCTGATCAGGACTGTGGTCAGGACTGTCAGTGTGGTCAGGACTGTCAGTGTGGTCAGGACTGTCAGTGTGGTCAGGACTGTCAGTGTGGTCAGGACTGTCAGTGTGGTCAGGACTGTCAGTGTGGTCAGGACTGTGGTCAGGACTGTCAGTGTGGTCAGGACTGTCAGTGTGGTCAGGACTGTCAGTGTGGTCAGGACTGTGGTCAGGACTGTCAGTGTGGTCAGGACTGTCAGTGTGATCAGGACTGTCAGTGTGGTCAGGACTGTCAGTGTGATCAGGACTGTCAGTGTGGTCAGGACTGTCAGATTGATCAGGACTGTCAGTGTGGTCAGGACTGTCAGTGTGATCAGGACTGTCAGTGTGGTCAGGACTGTGATCAGGACTGTCAGTGTGGTCAGGACTGTCAGTGTGACCAGGACTGTGGTCAGGACTGTCAGTGTGATCAGGACTGTCAGTGTGGTCAGGACTGTCAGATTGATCAGGACTGTCAGTGTGGTCAGGACTGTCAGTGTGATCAGGACTGTCAGTGTGGTCAGGACTGTGATCAGGACTGTCAGTGTGGTCAGGACTGTCAGTGTGGTCAGGACTGTCAGTGTGGTCAGGACTGTGATCAGGACTGTCAGTGTGGTCAGGACTGTCAGTGTGGTCAGGACTGTCAGTGTGGTCAGGACTGTGATCAGGACTGTCAGTGTGGTCAGGACTGTCAGTGTGGTCAGGACTGTCAGTGTGATCAGGACTGTTAGTGTGATCAGGACTGTCAGTGTGATCAGGACTGTCAGTAGGATCAGGACTGTCAGTGTGATCAGGACTGTCAGTAGGATCAGGACTGTCAGTGTGATCAGGACTGTTGATGTGATCAGGACTGTCAGTGTGATCAGGACTGTCAGTGTGATCAGGACTGTGGTCAGGACTGTCAGTGAGATCAGGACTGTCAGTAGGATCAGGACTGTCAGTAGGATCAGGACTGTCAGTGAGATCAGGACTGTTGATGTGATCAGGACTGTCAGTGTGATCAGGACTGTCAGTGTGGTCAGGACTGTGGTCAGGACTGTCAGTGAGATCAGGACTGTCATTGTGATCAGGACTGTCATTGTGATCAGGACTGTCATTGTGGTCAGGACTGTCAGTGAGATCAGGACTGTCATTGTGGTCAGGACTGTCAGTGTGGTCAGGACTGTGGTCAGGACTGTCAGTGAGATCAGGACTGTCAGTGTGGTCAGGACTGTCAGTGTGATCAGGACTGTCATTGTGATCAGGACTGTCAGTAGGGTCAGGACTGTCAGTGTGATCAGGACTGTGGTCAGGACTGTCAGTGTGATCAGGACTGTCAGTGTGGTCAGGACTGTCAGTGTGATCAGGACTGTGGTCAGGACTGTGGTCAGGACTGTCAGTGTGGTCAGGACTGTCAGTGTGGTCAGGACTGTCAGTGTGGTCAGGACTGTCAGTGTGGTCAGGACTGTGGTCAGGACTGTCAGTGTGGTCAGGACTGTCAGTGTGGTCAGGACTGTGGTCAGGACTGTCAGTGTGGTCAGGACTGTCAGTGTGGTCAGGACTGTGATCAGGACTGTCAGTGTGGTCAGGACTGTCAGTGTGGTCAGGACTGTCAGTGTGGTCAGGACTGTGGTCAGGACTGTCAGTGTGGTCAGGACTGTCAGTGTGATCAGGACTGTCAGTGTGGTCAGGACTGTCAGTGTGGTCAGGACTGTCAGTGTGATCAGGACTGTCAGTCTGATCAGGACTGTGGTCAGGACTGTCAGTGTGGTCAGGACTGTCAGTGTGGTCAGGACTGTCAGTGTGGTCAGGACTGTGGTCAGGACTGTCAGTGTGGTCAGGACTGTCAGTGTGGTCAGGACTGTCAGTGTGGTCAGGACTGTCAGTGTGATCAGGACTGTCAGTGTGGTCAGGACTGTGGTCAGGACTGTCAGTGTGGTCAGGACTGTCAGTGTGGTCAGGACTGTCAGTGTGGTCAGGACTGTCAGTGAGATCAGGACTGTCATTGTGATCAGGACTGTCATTGTGATCAGGACTGTCATTGTGATCAGGACTGTCAGTAGGGTCAGGACTGTCAGTGTGATCAGGACTGTCATTGTGATCAGGACTGTCATTGTGATCAGGACTGTCATTGTGATCAGGACTGTCAGTAGGGTCAGGACTGTCAGTGTGATCAGGACTGTGGTCAGGACTGTCAGTGTGGTCAGGACTGTCAGTGTGATCAAATCAAATCAAATCAAATCAAATTTATTTATATAGCCCTTCGTACATCAGCTGATATCTCAAAGTGCTGTACAGAAACCCAGCCTAAAACCCCAAACAGCAAACAATGCAGGTGTAAAAGCACGGTGGCTAGGAAAAACTCCCTAGAAAGGCCAAAACCTAGGAAGAAACCTAGAGAGGAACCGGGCTATGTGGGGTGGCCAGTCCTCTTCTGGCTGTGCCGGGTAGAGATTATAACAGAAAATGACCAAGATGTTCAAATGTTCATAAATGACCAGCATGGTCAAATAATAATAAGGCAGAACAGTTGAAACTGGAGCAGCAGCACAGTCAGGTGGACTGGGGACAGCAAGGAGCCATCATGTCAGGTAGTCCTGGGGCACGGTCCTAGGGCTCAGGTCCTCCGAGAGAGAGAAAGAAAGAGAGAATTAGAGAGAGCATATGTGGGGTGGCCAGTCCTCTTCTGGCTGTGCCGGGTGGAGATTATAACAGAACGTGGCCAAGATGTTCAAATGTTCATAAATGACCAGCATGGTTGAATAATAGTAAGGCAGAACAGTTGAAACTGGAGCAGGAGCATGGCCAGGTGGACTGGGGACAGCAAGGAGTCCTCATGTCAGGTAGTCCTGGGACATGGTCCTAGGGCCCAGGCCAGTTGAAACTGGAGCAGCAGCATGGCCAGGTGGACTGGGGACAGCAAGGAGTCATCATGTCAGGTAGTCCTGGGGCATGGTTCTAGGGCTCAGGTCCTCCGAGAGAGAGAAAGAAGGAGAGAAGGAGAGAATTAGAGAACGCACACTTAGATTTACACAGGACACCGAATAGGACAGGAGAAGTACTCCAGATAAACAAACTGACCCTAGCCCCCCGACACATAAACTACTGCAGCATAAATACTGGAGGCTGAGACAGGAGGGGTCAGGAGACACTGTGGCCCCATCCGAGGACACCCCCGGACAGGGCCAAACAGGAAGGATATAACCCCACCCACTTTGCCAAAGCACAGCCCCCACACCACTAGAGGGAAATCTACAACCACCAACTTACCATCCTGAGACAAGGCCGAGTATAGCCCACAAAGATCTCCGACCACACTGACAGTCCTGATCAGGACTGTCAGTGTGGTCAGGACTGTGATCAGGACTGTCAGTGTGGTCAGGACTGTCAGTGTGGTCAGGACTGTCAGTGTGGTCAGGACTGTGGTCAGGACTGTCAGTGTGGTCAGGACTGTCAGTGTGATCAGGACTGTCAGTGTGGTCAGGACTGTCAGTGTGGTCAGGACTGTCAGTGTGGTCAGGACTGTCAGTGTGATCAGGACTGTCAGTGTGGTCAGGACTGTGATCAGGACTGTCAGTGTGGTCAGGACTGTCAGTGTGGTCAGGACTGTCAGTGTGATCAGGACTGTCAGTGTGATCAGGACTGTCAGTGTGGTCAGGACTGTCAGTGTGACCAGGACTGTGGTCAGGACTGTCAGTGTGATCAGGACTGTCAGTGTGGTCAGGACTGTCAGTGTGATCAGGACTGTCAGTGTGGTCAGGACTGTCAGGACTGTCAGTGATCAGGACTAGGATCAGGTCAGTGTGGTCAGGACTGTCAGTGTGATCAGGACTGTGGTCAGGACTCAGGTGATCTGTCAGTGTGATCAGGACTGTCAGTGTGATCAGGACTGTCAGTGTGATCAGGACTGTCAGTGTGGTCAGGACTGTCAGTGCGATCAGGACTGTCAGTGTGATCAGGACTGTGATCAGGACTGTCAGTGTGACCAGGACTGTGGTCAGGACTGTCAGTGTGATCAGGACTGTCAGTGTGGTCAGGACTGTCAGTGTGATCAGGACTGTCAGTGTGGTCAGGACTGTCAGTGTGATCAGGACTGTCAGTGTGGTCAGGACTGTGGTCAGGACTGTCAGTGTGATCAGGACTGTGGTCATGACTGTGATCAGGACTGTCAGTGTGGTCAGGAGGACTGTCACTGTGGTCAGGAGGATCAGGACTGTCAGTGTGGTCAGGACTGTCAGTGTGATCAGGACTGTGGTCAGGACTGTCAGTGTGATCAGGACTGTCAGTGTGATCAGGACTGTCAGTGTGGTCAGGACTGTCAGTGTGATCAGGACTGTCAGTGTGGTCAGGACTGTCAGTGTGATCAGGACTGTGGTCAGGACTGTCAGTGTGATCAGGACTGTCAGTGTGATCAGGACTGTCAGTGTGGTCAGGACTGTCAGTGTGGTTAGGACTGTGATCAGGACTGTCAGTGTGGTCAGGACTGTCAGTGTGGTCAGGACTGTCAGTGTGATCAGGACTGTGGTCAGGACTGTCAGTGTGGTCAGGACTGTGGTCAGGACTGTGGTCAGGACTGTCAGTGTGGTCAGGACTGTCAGTGTGGTCAGGACTGTGGTCAGGACTGTCAGTGTGGTCAGGACTGTCAGTGTGGTCAGGACTGTGATCAGGACTGTCAGTGTGGTCAGGACTGTGGTCAGGACTGTCAGTGTGGTCAGGACTGTCAGTGTGGTCAGGACTGTGGTCAGGACTGTCAGTGTGGTCAGGACTGTCAGTGTGGTCAGGACTGTCAGTGTGATCAGGACTGTGGTCAGGACTGTGGTCAGGACTGTCAGTGTGGTCAGGACTGTCAGTAGGATCAGGACTGTCAGTAAAGCAGCAGGGTAAACATCATCGATCCTCTGGTGTTTGATAGGACGTCAATGCAGCAGAGCATGCTGGGATGAAGGGCTCTCACACAGAGGAATAAAAGTTGCCTTTTACCCAAAGTGTAATGTTTGTACGCAATGTGTGTGTGTGTGTGTGTGTGTGTGTGTGTGTGTGTGTGTGTGTGTGTGTGTGTGTGTGTGTGTGTGTGTGTGTGTGTGTGTGTGTGTGTGTGTGTGTGTGTGTGTGTGTGTGTGTGTGTTCGTGTGTGTGTGTGTGTGTTCGTGTGTGTTCGTCTGTGTGTGTGAGCATTTTCCTTGGATGCAGAAGTGTGTGGGCTTACCTTCAAAGTAGGGCATCCACTGTTCTGCTTCAAAGAAGAGAACAGAGTAGGTAGTTTTACTCTTTAGGGAGTGAGAGAGAGAGGCAAATGGAAAGCGGGATGGATGGAGGGAGGGAGGTAGGGAGGGAGAGAGATGTAGGGAGGGAGGGAGAGAGATGTAGGGAGGGAGGGAGAGAGAGGGAGAGAGAGAGAGATGGATGGATGAAGGGAGAGAGATGGATGGATGGATGGAGGGAGGGAGAGTGGTAGGGAGAGAGAGATGGATGGATGAAGGGAGAGAGATGGATGGATGGAGGGAGAGAGTGGTAGGGAGAGAGAGATGGGTGGAGGGAGGGAGAGAGTGGTAGGGAGAGAGATGGATGGATGAAGGGAGAGAGATGGATGGATGAAGGCACACTGCCTACTCGAGACAGAATGAGCTCTCAGCAGCCTGAAATATACATTTCCTCCAGAGGATCAGTTTCAGCTCCCTGGACATCCTGTCATCGTTAAACACACTTCAGCAGCCTCTGTCCTCGTTATGGAAGAACCTCTACCCCAAACCATCTGTGGGAAGTGAAAGGCACCAATCAGGAAAGGAAGAACCTCTACCCAAAACCATCTGTGGGAAGTGAAAGGCACCAATCAGGAAAGGAAGAACCTCTACCCCAAACCATCTGTGGGAAGTGAAAGGAACCAATCAGGAAAGGAAGAACCTCTACCCCAAACCATCTGTGGGAAGTTAAAGGCACCAATCAGGAAAGGATTGTCTCATGGTGTTAAATAGAAGGTTGTAATGTAATCCAAATGTACGTGTACTCTTCTAACAGAACCTCCTGACCTCTATGGACCCACTGAACCTGTTAAACCCTCCTGGTATGGACCTGTTAAACCCTCCTGGTATGGACCTACTGAACCTGTTAAACCCTCCTGGTATGGACCTACTGAACCTGTTAAACCCTCCTGGTATGGACCTGTTAAACCCTCCTGACCTCTATGGACCTACTGAACCTGTTAAACCCTCCTGGTAATGAACCTACTGAACCTGTTAAACCCTCCTGGTATGGACCTGTTAAACCCTCCTGACCTCTATGGACCTACTGAACCTGTTAAACCCTCCTGGTATGAACCTACTGAACCTGTTAAACCCTCCTGGTGTGGACCTACTGAACCTGTTAAACCCTCCTGGTGTGGACCTACTGAACCTGTTAAACCCTCCTGGTATGGACCTACTGAACCTGTTAAACCCTCCTGGTATGGACCTACTGAACCTGTTAAACCCTCCTGGTGTGGACCTACTGAACCTGTTAAACCCTCCTGGTGTGGACCTACTGAACCTGTTAAACCCTCCTGGTATGGACCTACTGAACCTGTTAAACCCTCCTGGTATGGACCTACTGAACCTGTTAAACCCTCCTGGTATGGACCTGTTAAACCCTCCTGGTATGAACCTACTGAACCTGTTAAACCCTCCTGGTATGAACCTACTGAACCTGTTAAACCCTCCTGGTATGGACCTACTGAACCTGTTAAACCCTCCTGGTATGGACCTACTGAACCTGTTAAACCCTCCTGGTATGAACCTACTGAACCTGTTAAACCCTCTTGGTATGGACCTACTGAACCTGTTAAACCCTCCTGGTATGAACCTACTGGACCTGTTAAACCCTCCTGGTATGAACCTACTGGACCTGTTAAACCCTCCTGGTATGGACCTGTTAAACCCTCCTGGTATGAACCTACTGAACCTGTTAAACCCTCCTGGTATGAACCTACTGAACCTGTTAAACCCTCCTGGTATGAACCTACTGAACCTGTTAAACCCTCCTGGTATGAACCTACTGAACCTGTTAAACCCTCCTGGTATGGACCTGTTAAACCCTCCTGGTATGGACCTGTTAAACCCTCCTGGTATGAACCTGTTAAACCCTCCTGGTATGGACCTACTGAACCTGTTAAACCCTCCTGGTGTGGACCTGTTAAACCCTCCTGGTATGGACCTACTGAACCTGTTAAACCCTCCTGGTATGGACCTACTGAACCTGTTAAACCCTCCTGGTATGGACCTGTTAAACCCTCCTGGTATGAACCTACTGAACCTGTTAAACCCTCCTGGTATGAACCTACTGAACCTGTTAAACCCTCCTGGTATGGACCTACTGAACCTGTTAAACCCTCCTGGTATGGACCTACTGAACCTGTTAAACCCTCCTGGTATGGACCTACTGAACCTGTTAAACCCTCCTGGTATGGACCTACTGAACCTGTTAAACCCTCCTGGTATGAACCTACTGAACCTGTTAAACTCTCCTGGTATGGACCTACTGAACCTGTTAAACCCTCCTGGTATGGACCTGTTAAACCCTCCTGGTATGGACCTGTTAAACCCTCCTGGTATGAACCTACTGAACCTGTTAAACCCTCCTGGTATGAACCTACTGAACCTGTTAAACCCTCCTGGTATAGACCTACTGAACCTGTTAAACCCTCCTGGTATGGACCTACTGAACCTGTTAAACCCTCCTGGTGTGGACCTGTTAAACCCTCCTGGTATGAACCTACTGAACCTGTTAAACCCTCCTGGTATGGACCTGTTAAACCCTCCTGGTATGAACCTATTGAACCTGTTAAACCCTCCTGGTATGAACCTACTGAACCTGTTAAACCCTCCTGGTATGGACCTACTGAACCTGTTAAACCCTCCTGGTATGGACCTGTTAAACCCTCCTGGTAGTTCCTGGTTCAGTAGGGGACCTGTTAAGCCCTCCTGGTATGGACCTACTGAACCTGTTAAACCCTCCTGGTATGGACCTACTGAACCTGTTAAACCCTCCTGGTATGGACCTACTGAACCCATTAAACCCTCCTGGTGTGGACCTGTTAAACCCTCCTGGTATGAACCTACTGAACCTACTAAACCCTCCTGGTATGAACCTACTGAACCTGTTAAACCCTCCTGGTATGGACCTGTTAAACCCTCCTGGTATGAACCTACTGAACCTGTTAAACCCTCCTGGTATGGACCTGTTAAACCCTCCTGGTATGGACCTACTGAACCTGTTAAACCCTCCTGGTATGGACCTACTGAACCTGTTAAACCCTCCTGGTATGGACCTACTGAACCTGTTAAACCCTCCTGGTATGGACCTACTGAACCTGTTAACCCTCCTGGTGTGGACCTACTGAACCTGTTAAACCCTCCTGGTATGAACCTGTTAAACCCTCCTGGTATGGACCTACTGAACCTGTTAAACCCTCCTGGTATGGACCTACTGAACCTGTTAAACCCTCCTGGTATGGACCTGTTAAACCCTCCTGGTATGGACCTACTGAACCTGTTAAACCCTCCTGGTATGGACCTACTGAACCTGTTAAACCCTCCTGGTATGAACCTACTGAACCTGTTAAACCCTCCTGGTATGAACCTACTGAACCTGTTAAACCCTCCTGGTATGGACCTACTGAACCTGTTAAACCCTCCTGGTATGGACCTACTGAACCTGTTAAACCCTCCTGGTGTGGACCTGTTAAACCCTCCTGGTATGAACCTACTGAACCTGTTAAACCCTCCTGGTATGGACCTACTGAACCTGTTAAACCCTCCTGGTATGGACCTACTGAACCTGTTAAACCTTCCTGGTATGGACCTACTGAAACTGTTAAACCCTCCTGGTATGGACCTACTGAACCTGTTAAACCCTCCTGGTATGGACCTACTGAACCGGTTAAACCCTCCTTGTGTGGACCTACTGAACCTGTTAAACCCTCCTGGTATGGACCTACTGAACCTGTTAAACCCTCCTGGTGTGGACCTACTGAACCTGTTAAACCCTTCTGGTATGAACCTGTTAAACCCTCCTGGTATGGACCTACTGAACCTGTTAAACCCTCCTGGTGAACCTGTTAAACCCTCCTGGTATGAACCTGTTAAACCCCTCCTGGTAGTTCCTGGTTCAGTAGGGGACCTGTTAACCCCTCCTGGTAGTTCCTGGTTCAGTAGGGGACCTGTTAACCCCTCCTGGTAGTTCCTGGTTCAGTAGCGGACCTGTTAACCCCTCCTGGTAGTTCCTGGTTCAGTAGGGGACCTTTTAACCCCTCCTGATAGTCCCTGGTTCAGTAGGGGACCTGTTAACCCCTCCTGGTAGTCCCTGGTTCAGTAGGGGACCTGTTAACCCCTCCTGGTAGTTCCTGGTTCAGTAGGGGACCTGTTAACCCCTCCTGGTAGTTCCTGGTTCAGTAGGGGACCTGTTAACCCCTCCTGGTAGTTCCTGGTTCAGTAGGGGGCCTGTTAACCCCTCCTGGTAGTTCCTGGTTCAGTAGGGGACCTGTTAACCCCTCCTGGTAGTTCCTGGTTCAGTAAGGGGACCTGTTAACCCCTCCTGGTAGTCCCTGGTTCAGTAGGGGACCTGTTAACCCGTCCTGGTAGTTCCTGGTTCAGTAGGGGACCTGTTAACCCCTCCTGGTAGTTCCTGGTTCAGCAGGGGAGTCATTTTATGTGTATGTCAGAGACATGATGTACAAGCTTAAGTTATGGCCAATAGTCCACTTGTTACTGTGTGTGTGTGTGTGTGTGTGTGTGTGTGTGTGTGTGTGTGTGTGTGTGTGTGTGTGTGTGTGTGTGTGTGTGTGTGTGTGTGTGTGTGTGTGTGTGTGTGTGTTTGTGTTTGTAAGGACCTGTTTAGTCCTGGGTGTCTTAAGTCTTCCCAGTCAGTATCCAGCAGGGAGTTATGGCCTTTAGCAATACAACCACAGCTACACACACAGAGACACTACTGGAGGCCTAGATACTGCCCTCACTATGCACTACTGCAGGCCTAGATACTCAGTTGGTAGAGCATGGCGCTTGTAACGCCAGGGTAGTGGGTTCGATCCCCGGGACCACCCATACGTAGAATGTATGCACACATGACTGTAAGTCGCTTTGGATAAAAGCGTCTGCTAAATGGCATATATTATTATTATTATATTATATATTACTATACACTACTGCAGGCCTAGACAGTGCCCTCACTATACACTACTGCAGGCCTAGATACTTACTGCCCTCACTATCCACTACTTCAGGCCTAGATACTGCCCTCACTATCCACTACTTCAGGCCTAGATACTGCCCTCACTATCCACTACTTCAGGCCTAGATACTGCCCTCACTATCCACTACTTCAGGCCTAGATACTGCCCTCACTATCCACTACTTCAGGCCTAGATACTGCCCTCACCATACACTACTTCAGGCCTAGATACTGCCCTCACCATACACTACTGCAGGTCTAGATACTGCCCTCACTATCCACTACTTCAGGCCTAGATACTGCCCTCACCATACACTACTGCAGGTCTAGATACTGCCCTCACTATACACTACTTCTGGCCTAGATACTGCCCTCACTATACACTACTGCAGGCCTAGATACTGCCCTCACTATACACTACTGCAGGCCTAGATACTGCCCTCACTATACACTACTGTAGGCCTAGATACTGCCCTCACTATCCATTACTGTAGGCCTAGATACTGCCCTCACTATACACTACTGTAGGCCTAGATACTGCCCTCACTATCCATTACTGTAGGCCTAGATACTGCCCTCACTATACACTACTGCAGGCCTAGATACTGCCCTCACTATCCACAGAGAAACACAGCAGAAGAACCTGGAAGGATATGAAATAAGTTCCCCATAGATGTTCCTGTCGTATTCATCCGTACCAAGTGTGTAATGTGTGAATATGTGCTTGATGAGGACATCAGCAGCAGGCTCTTATCTCTCAGGGATACAGACCAGTGTAATGGTCTGGTCTGTGGTGGAAGCATGGCTGATAACCCACCCCCCCCCACTCACTTCTCTCCTCTTCCCCAGGACGGTGCACTACGAGGGGGGAGCTGTGTCCATCCACGCCCGTTCCCTCTGGAGGCTGGAGACCCTACGAGTGGCGTGAGTTGAACGATATGACACATCTATCTGGGGGGGGGTACGGAGAACGATATGACACATCTATCTGGGGGGTACGGAGAACGATATGACACATCTATCTGGGGGGATACGGAGAACGATATGACACATCTATCTGGGGGGGATACGGAGAACGATATGACACATCTATCTGGGGGGGATACGGAGAACGATATGACACATCTATCTGGGGGTGGGTACAGAGAACGATATGACACATCTATCTGGGGGTACGGAGAACGATATGACACATCTATCTGGGGGGAGGAGAACGATATGACACATCTATCTGGGGGTACGGAGAACGATATGACACATCTATCTGGGGGGAGGAGAACGATATGACACATCTATCTGCAGGCCTAGGGGGGGGGAGGAGAACGATATGACACATCTATCTGGGGGTACGGAGAACGATATGACACATCTATCTGGGGGGGTACGGAGAACGATATGACACATCTATCTGGGGGGGAGGAGAACGATATGACACATCTATCTGGGGGTACGGAGAACGATATGACACATCTATCTGGGGGTACGGAGAACGATATGACACATCTATCTGGGGGTACGGAGAACGATATGACACATCTATCTGGGGGATACGGAGAACGATATGACACATCTATCTGGGGGTACGGAGAACGATATGACACATCTATCTGGGGGGGGGTACGGAGAACGATATGACACATCTATCTGGGGGATACGGAGAACGATATGACACATCTATCTGGGGGGTACGGAGAACGATATGACACATCTATCTGGGGGTACGGAGAACGATATGACACATCTATCTGGGGGGTACGGAGAACGATATGACACATCTATCTGGGGGGGGGTACGGAGAACGATATGACACATCTATCTGGGGGTACGGAGAACGATATGACACATCTATCTGGGGGGTACGGAGAACGATATGACACATCTATCTGGGGGGGTACGGAGAACGATATGACACATCTATCTGGGGGTACGGAGAACGATATGACACATCTATCTGGGGGGTACAGAGAACGATATGACACATCTATCTGGGGGTACGGAGAACGATATGACACATCTATCTGGGGGGGTACGGAGAACGATATGACACATCTATCTGGGGGTACGGAGAACGATATGACACATCTATCTGGGGGGGGTACGGAGAACGATATGACACATCTATCTGGGGGGGGTACGGAGAACGATATGACACATCTATCTGGGGGGGGACGGAGAACGATATGACACATCTATCTGGGGGGGGGTACGGAGAACGATATGACACATCTATCTGGGGGGTACGGAGAACGATATGACACATCTATCTGGGGGTACGGAGAACGATATGACACATCTATCTGGGGGGGTACGGAGAACGATATGACACATCTATCTGGGGGGTACGGAGAACGATATGACACATCTATCTGGGGGGAGGGGAGGGTACGGAGAACGATATGACACATCTATCTGGGGGTACGGAGAACGATATGACACATCTATCTGGGGGGGGGGTACGGAGAACGATATGACACATCTATCTGGGGGGGTACGGAGAACGATATGACACATCTATCTGTGGGGGTACGGAGAACGATATGACACATCTATCTGGGGGTACGGAGAACGATATGACACATCTATCTGGGGGGGTACGGAGAACGATATGACACATCTATCTGGGGGGGTACAGAGAACGATATGACACATCTATCTGGGGGTACGGAGAACGATATGACACATCTATCTGGGGGGGTACAGAGAACGATATGACACATCTATCTGGGGGGTACGGAGAACGATATGACACATCTATCTGGGGGGGTACAGAGAACGATATGACACATCTATCTGGGGGGGGGTACAGAGAACGATATGACACATCTATCTGGGGGTACGGAGAACGATATGACACATCTATCTGGGGGTACAGAGAACGATATGACACATCTATCTGGGGGTACGGAGAACGATATGACACATCTATCTGGGGGGGGGGGTACGGAGAACGATATGACACATCTATCTGGGGGGTACGGAGAACGATATGACACATCTATCTGGGGGGTACGGAGAACGATATGACACATCTATCTGGGGGTACGGAGAACGATATGACACATCTATCTGGGGGGGGTACGGAGAACGATATGACACATCTATGGGGGGGGGGGTACAGAGAACGATATGACACATCTATCTGGGGGGGTACGGAGAATGATATGACACATCTATCTGGGGGGTACGGAGAACGATATGACACATCTATCGGGGGGGTACAGAGAACGATATGACACATCTATCTGGGGGTACGGAGAACGATATGACACATCTATCTGGGGGTACGGAGAACGATATGACATCTATCTGGGGGGGGGTATGGAGAACGATATGACACATCTATCTGGGGGCAGTACGGAGAACGATATGACACATCTATCTGGGGGTACGGAGAACGATATGACACATCTATCTGGGGGGGTACGGAGAACGATGACACATCTATCTGGGAGGGGGTACGGAGGACGATATGACACATCTATCTGGGGGGGTACGGAGAACGATGACACATCTATCTGGGGGGGTACGGAGAACGATATGACACATCTATCTGGGGGAGGGGAGGGTACGGAGAACGATATGACACATCTATCTGGGGGTACGGAGAACGATATGACACATCTATCTGGTGGGGGGTACGGAGAACGATATGACACATCTATCTGGGGGTACGGAGAACGATATGACATCTATCTGGGGGGGTACGGAGAACGATATGACACATCTATCTCGGGGGTACGGAGAACGATATGACACATCTATCTGGGGGTACGGAGAACGATGACACATCTATCTGGGGGGTACGGAGAACGATATGACACATCTATCTGGGGGGGGTTAGGGTTATGGTTAGGGTTAACCCTAACCCTAACCCTATAGACTATAAGGGTTCAGGGCCAGACCCTGCTGCAGACGAGGGGAGGGGGGGGGGATTCGACTCTGATATTTATTAGTTCCAAAAAAGGGAGAAGGCAAGAGAATGGTTGTGGACAGGCAAAAAGGTCAAAACCAGATCAGAGTCCAGGAGGTACAGACTGGTCAGCAGGCTCGAGGTCAGGGCAGGCAGACTGGTCAGCAGGCTCGAGGTCAGTGCAGGCAGACTGGTCAGCAGGCTCGAGGTCAGGGCAGGCAGACTAGGCTGGTCAGCAGGCTCGAGGTCAGGACAGGCAGACTGGTCAGCAGGCTCGAGGTCAGTGCAGGCAGACTGGTCAGCAGGCTCTAGGTCAGGACAGGCAGACTGGTCAGGCAGGCTCGAGGTCAGGGCAGGCAGACTGGTCAGGCAGGCTCGAGGTCAGTGCAGGCAGACTGGTCAGCAGGCTCGAGGTCAGTGCAGGCAGACTAGGCAGGCTCGAGGTCAGTGCAGGCAGACTAGGCAGGCTCGAGGTCAGAGCAGGCAGACTGGTCAGCAGGCTCGAGGTCAGTGCAGGCAGACTGGTCAGGCAGGCTCGAGGTCAGGGCAGGCAGACTGGTCAGCAGGCTCGAGGTCAGTGCAGGCAGACTGGTCAGGCAGGCTCGAGGTCAGTGCAGGCAGACTGGTCAGCAGGCTCGAGGTCAGTGCAGGCAGACTAGGCAGGCTCGAGGTCAGTGCAGGCAGACTGGTCAGCAGGCTCGAGGTCAGTGCAGGCAGACTAGGCAGGCTCGAGGTCAGTGCAGGCAGACTAGGCAGGCTCGAGGTCAGGGCAGGCAGACTGGTCAGCAGGCTCGAGGTCAGTGCAGGCAGACTGGTCAGGCAGGCTCGAGGTCAGTGCAGGCAGACTGGTCAGCAGGCTCGAGGTCAGTGCAGGCCGACTGGTCAGCAGGCTCGAGGTCAGTGCAGGCAGACTGGTCAGCAGGCTCGAGGTCAGTGCAGGCAGACTGGTCAGCAGGCTCGAGGTCAGTGCAGGCAGACTGGTCAGCAGGCTCGAGGTCAGTGCAGGCAGACTGGTCAGACAGGCTCGAGGTCAGGGCAGGCAGACTGGTCAGACAGGCTCGAGGTCAGGGCAGGCAGACTGGTCAGACAGGCTCGAGGTCAGGGCAGGCAGACTGGTCAGACAGGC
>NW_025745913.1:130000-175000 GCF_021184085.1 Oncorhynchus gorbuscha | reverse complement strand
AGCTGTCCTCTAATGGTTCCTACAGCTCTCTGCATCTCGTTGTCCTCTACTGGTTCCTACAGCTCTCTGCATCTAGCTGTCCTCTACTGGTTCCTACAGCTCTCTGCATCTCGTTGTCCTCTACTGGTTCCTACAGCTCTCTGCATCTAGCTGTCCTCTAATGGTTCCTACAGCTCTCTGCATCTAGCTGTCCTCTACTGGTTCCTACAGCTCTCTGCATCTAGCTGTCCTCTACTGGTTCCTACAGCTCTCTGCATCTAGCTGTCCTCTAATGGTTCCTACAGCTCTCTGCATCTCGTTGTCCTCTACTGGTTCCTACAGCTCTCTGCATCTAGCTGTCCTCTAATGGTTCCTACAGCTCTCTGCATCTAGCTGTCCTCTCATGGTTCCTACAGCTCTCTGCATCTAGCTGTCCTCAACTGGTTCCTACAGCTCTGTGCATCTGTCTGTCCTCTACTGAGAGAGAGAGAGAGAGAGAGAGAGAGAGAGAGAGACCAGGGGACATTCTGCACTACAGTCTGTTAATAATGAATATATCACATCTAATACATTGCTGGCACTCAGCTGTGCTTCATACCGAACTACAACCCCCTGTCCCTGTTATTATAAATGATGTTCATTAATCATCATGTCTCATCTCCATTCCTTTGTCCAGGAAAAGCTGGACTTGGGGCCAAAGAAGGAGGTGGATGGTATGGGTGTTCCTGATATCAAGTATGGGGACTCCGTGTGTTATATCCAACACGTGGACACCTGTCTGTGGCTCACCTACCAGGCCATGGACGCTAAGTGTGCACGAATGGGCGGCGTGCAGAGGAAGGTACAGTCTCCTCTCCTCTCTGCTCCTCTGACCCACAATACAGTACAGCATGACCATTACCATACGGTACAGCACATCACTGTCTCCTCTCTTCTCTGCTCCTCTGACCCACAATACCCCATAATGACATCACAATACCCCATAATGCCCCATAATGCCATCACAATACCCCATAATGACATCACAATACCCCATAATGACATCACAATACCCCATAAGGACATCACTATACCCCATAATGACATCACAATACCCCATAATGACATCACAATACCCCATAATGACATCACAATACCCCATAAGGACATCACTATACCCCATAATGACATCACAATACCCCATAATGACATCACAATACTACATAATGACATCACAATACACCATAATGACATCACAATACAACATAATGACAAAGCAAAATAAAGTTTTTAGAAATTCACCTTTGGCAGCGATCACATCCTAGAGTCTTCTTGGGTAGGACGCTACAAACTTGGCTCACCTGTATTTGGGGAGTTTCTCCCATTCTTCTCTACAGATCCTCTCCAGCTCTGTCAGGCTGGATGGGGAGTTTCTCCCATTCTCCTCTACAGATCCTCTCAAGCTCTGTCAGGCTGGATGGGGAGTTTCTCCCATTCTTCTCTACAGATCCTCTCCAGCTCTGTCAGGCTGGATGGGGAGTTTCTCCCATTCTCCTCTACAGATCCTCTCCAGCTCTGTCAGGCTGGATGGGGAGTTTCATTCTCCTCTACAGATCCTCTCCAGCTCTGTCAGGCTGGATGGGGAGTTTCTCCCATTCTCCTCTACAGATCCTCTCCAGCTCTGTCAGGCTGGATGGGGAGTTTCTCCCATTCTCCTCTACAGATCCTCTCCAGCTCTGTCAAGCTGGATGGGGAGTTTCTCCCATTCTCCTCTACAGATCCTCTCTGTCAGGCTGGATGGGGAGTTTCTCCCATTCTCCTCTACAGATCCTCTCCAGCTCTGTCAGGCTGGATGGGGAGTTTCTCCCATTCTCCTCTACAGATCCTCTCCAGCTCTGTCAGGCTGGATGGGGAGTTTCATTCTCCTCTACAGATCCTCTCAAGCTCTGTCAGGCTGGATGGGGAGTTTCTCCCATTCTCCTCTACAGATCCTCTCCAGCTCTGTCAGGCTGGATGGGGAGTTTCTCCCATTCTCCTCTACAGATCCTCTCCAGCTCTGTCAGGCTGGATGGGGAGTTTCATTCTCCTCTACAGATCCTCTCAAGCTCTGTCAGGCTGGATGGGGAGTTTCTCCCATTCTCCTCTACAGATCCTCTCCAGCTCTGTCAGGCTGGATGGGGAGTTTCTCCCATTCTCCTCTACAGATCCTCTCCAGCTCTGTCAAGCTGGATGGGGAGTTTCTCCCATTCTCCTCTACAGATCCTCTCTGTCAGGCTGGATGGGGAGTTTCTCCCATTCTCCTCTACAGATCCTCTCCAGCTCTGTCAGGCTGGATGGGGAGTTTCTCCCATTCTCCTCTACAGATCCTCTCCAGCTCTGTCAGGCTGGATGGGGAGTTTCATTCTCCTCTACAGATCCTCTCAAGCTCTGTCAGGCTGGATGGGGAGTTTCTCCCATTCTCCTCTACAGATCCTCTCCAGCTCTGTCAGGCTGGATGGGGAGTTTCTCCCATTCTCCTCTACAGATCCTCTCCAGCTCTGTCAGGCTGGATGGGGAGTTTCATTCTCCTCTACAGATCCTCTCAAGCTCTGTCAGGCTGGATGGGGAGTTTCTCCCATTCTCCTCTACAGATCCTCTCCAGCTCTGTCAGGCTGGATGGGGAGTTTCTCCCATTCTCCTCTACAGATCCTCTCCAGCTGTCAGGCTGGATGGGGAGTTTCATTCTCCTCTACAGATCCTCTCAAGCTCTGTCAGGCTGGATGGGGAGTTTCTCCCATTCTCCTCTACAGATCCTCTCCAGCTCTGTCAGGCTGGATGGGGAGTTTCTCCCATTCTCCTCTACAGATCCTCTCCAGCTCTGTCAGGCTGGATGGGGAGTTTCATTCTTCTCTGCAGATCCTCTCAAGCTCTGTCAGGTTGGATGGGGAGCGTCGCTGCACAGATATTTTCAGGTTCAAGTCCGGGCTCCGGCTCGGCCACAGAAGGACATTCAGAGACTTGTCCAAAGCCACTCCTGCGTTGTCTTGGCTGTGTGCTTAGGGTCGTTGTCCTATTGGAAGGTGAACCTTCACCCCAGTCTGAGATCCTAAAAACCCCGAAGCACCACCATGCTTCACCGAAGGGATGGTGCCAGGTTTCCTCCAGACGTGATGCTTTGCATTCAGGCCGAAGAGTTCAATCTTGGTTTCATCAGAGCAGAGAATCTTGTTTCTCACGGTCTGAGAGTCTTTAGGTGCCTTTTGGCAAATTCCAAGAGGGCTGTCATGTGTTTTTTTACTGAGGACTGGCTTCCATCTGGTCACTCTACCATAAAGCTTCTCCCATCTCCACAGAGGAACTCTAGAGCTCTGTCAGAGTGACCATCGGGTTCTTGGTCCCCTCCCTGACCAAGGCCCTTCTCCCCCGATTGCCCAGTTTGTCCGGACGGCCAGATCTAGGAAGAGTGTTGGTAGTTCCACACTTTTTCCATTTAAGAATGATGGAGGTCACTGTCTCTGAGATTGTTCAATGCTGCAGAAATGTATTGGTACTCTTGCCCAGATCTGTGCCTCGACACAATCCTGTCTCTGAGATCTACGGACAACTCCTTCAACCCCATGGCTTGGTTTTTGCTCTGAAAATGCACTGTGGGACCTTATATAGACAGATGTGTACCTTTCCAAATCATGTCCACTCAAATTAATTTACCACAGTCGGACTCCAATCAAGTTGTAGAAGCATCTCAAGGATGATCAATGGAAACAGGATGCACCTGAGCTCAATTTAGAGTCTCATAGCAAAGGGTCTGAATACTTATGTAAATAAGGTATTTCTGTTTAATATTTCCGTTTTGTTTTATTTTGAATACATTTCCAAACATTTCTAATGTTTTTCTTCGCTTTGTCATTATGTGGTATTGTGTGTAGATTAATTAGGAACCATTTAAAAATGTCATCCATTTTAGAATAAGGCTGTAACGTAACAACATGTGGGAAGAGGAGTGGACATCAGCCTGCAGCACGAGAGGTGAACCTCACCTCATCAGAAGATCTAAAACACAGCCTGCGTTCCCAGATTCAACCCTATTAACATTAGTGCCCTTCATAGGGCACTACTTCTGACCAGGGCTCATAGGGCTCTGTTCAAAAGTAGTGCACTTCATAGGGAATAGGTATAGGACCCTTCTGAGTCCCCAGTCAATCAATCAATCAAATGTATTTATGAAGCCCTTTTTACATCAGCTGATATCTCAAAGTGCTGTACAGAAACTCAGCCTAAATCCCCAAACAGCAAACAACGCAGGTGTAGAAGCACGGTGGTTAGGAAAAACTCCCTAGAAAGGCCAAAACCTAGGAAGAAACCTAGAGAGGAACCAGGCTATGAGGAGTGGCCAGTCCTCTTCTGGCTGTGCTGGGTGGAGATTATCTAGTCTATAGAGAGGATGCTGTAGGGCTCAGCCTGGTCCCCAGGAGAAGTTATCTGGTCTATAGAGAGGATGCTGTACGGCCCAGCCTGGTCCCCAGGAGAAGTTATCTGGTCTATAGAGAGGATGCTGTAGGACCCAGCCTGGTCCCCAGGAGAAGGTGTCTGGTCTCAGCTCGTCTCCATGGTTTCCTCAGCCGGTCGACTAACAATCCTGGCGTCTAGCAGGAGCAGTTATGACTCACAGACTTTTATAAATGTCTTTCTAACGAGCTCTTCTCAATCAGCTCCAGGCTGTCTCGCTGGAATTAAACCATTAAGCTACGCTTATATCATATAATTAAAGCCATTAGGCTAAGCTAACCGTGTCAGAAACACACTCATTCTGATGAATAAAACCATTAGCATTATTATGCTAAGCTAACAGTGTCAGAAACACACTCATTCTGATGAATAAAACCATTAGCATTATTATGCTAAGCTAACAGTGTCAGAAACACACTCATTCTGATGAATAAAACCATTAGCATTATTATGCTAAGCTAACAGTGTCAAAGAGCCAGCCGTTCTGTCTGCCTGTTTGCGGATGTGACATTTCTCTATTCAGCAAGGTGGGTTTTCAGTGAGGGACATGTTCTGATGAGAGAGGTTCAGTTTAACCTCTGAGTTGTGTGAATTTGCAGTGTGGTGTAATGATGTTTTGGGCGTAGCCATTATGCTAAGCTAACTGTGTCAGAAAACCTCTCCCGTTCTGTCTCAATGCTAAGCTAACAGTGTCAGTCTTAGATTTGCTAACTTCTTAGTAATGACTCGGGACGTCGGTTTTGATAAGAAAGCTTCTTTTAGTAAGAATACTTGTTTACGTTACATTTAACAACAATGGTTGTGGTACAGAGCAATGCAGGTAATATGCTGACGGAAAGTCAGCCACAATCACTAAACACCTGCACATAATTGGCGCGTTATCACTCATTCCTCTCGCAAGGCATTCTGGGACTTGCAGTCAAAAAGCACAATTCAACACAACCCAATACAATTACATATGCAAATAAATCTAAAGAATTATCTCAAATATCTCAGCTCAAAGAATGAACTTAAACATTAACTCAAACACATTAAAGTTACAACAGTCAGAAACCTCCTGTTCTGTCTCAATGCTAAGCTAACAGTGTCAGAAACCTCCCGTTCTGTCTCAATGCTAAGCTAACTGTGTCAGAAAACCTCTCCCGTTCTGTCTCAATGCTAAGCTAACAGTGTCAGAAACCTCCCGTTCTGTCTCAATGCTAAGCTAACAGTGTCAAAGATAACAGTCAGAAACCTCCCGTTCTGTCTCAATGCTAAGCTAACAGTGTCAAAGATAACAGTCAGAAACCTCCCGTTCTGTCCCAATGCTAAGCTAACAGTGTCAAAGATAACAGTCAGAAACCTCCCGTTCTGTCTCAATGCTAAGCTAACAGTGTCAGAAACCTCCCGTTCTGTCTCAATGCTAAGCTAACAGTGTGAAAGCTAACCGTGTCAGAAACCTCCCGTTCTGTCTCAATGCTAAGCTAACTGTGTCAGAAAACCTCTCCCGTTCTGTCTCAATGCTAAGCTAACAGTGTCAGAAACCTCCCGTTCTGTCTCAATGCTAAGCTAACAGTGTCAAAGATAACAGTCAGAAACCTCCCGTTCTGTCTCAATGCTAAGCTAACAGTGTCAAAGATAACAGTCAGAAACCTCCCGTTCTGTCCCAATGCTAAGCTAACAGTGTCAAAGATAACAGTCAGAAACCTCCCGTTCTGTCTCAATGCTAAGCTAACAGTGTCAGAAACCTCCCGTTCTGTCTCAATGCTAAGCTAACAGTGTGAAAGCTAACCGTGTCAGAAAACCTCTCCCGTTCTGTCTCGGCGTCTGCAGAACGTGACAATGTGTCTGTTTCAGGCCATCATGCACCACGAGGGTCACATGGACGATGGGTTGACCCTGTCCCGCTCACAACACGAGGAGTCCCGTACCGCACGGGTCATACGCAGTACCGTCTTCCTGTTCAACCGATTCATCAGGTGGGGATACACCGTACACACTCCTCTAGGGGATACACCGCACACACTCCTCTAGGGGATACACACTCCTCTAGGGGATACACCGCACACACTCCTCTAGGGGATACATGGGGATACACACTCCTCTAGGGGATACACCGTACACAGTCCTCTAGGTGATACATGGGGATACACACTCCTCTAGGGGATACACCGTACACACTCCTCTAGGTGATACATGGGGATACACCGTACACACTCCTCTAGGTGATACATGGGGATACACCGTACACACTCCTCTAGGTGATACATGGGGATACACCGTACACACTCCTCTAGGTGATACATGGGGATACACCGTACACACTCCTCTAGGGGATACACACTCCTCTAGGGGATACACACTCCTCTAGGGGATACACCGTACACACTCCTCTAGGGGATACACACTCCTCTAGGGGATACATGGGGATACACACTCCTCTAGGGGATACACACTCCTCTAGGGGATACATGGGGATACACACTCCTCTAGGGAATACACACTCCTCTAGGTGGAACATGGAGATACACACTCCTCTAGGGGATACACCGTACACACTCCTCTAGGTGATACATGGGGATACACACTCCTCTAGGTGCAACATGGGGATACACACTCCTCTAGGTGGAACATGGGGATACACACTCCTCTAGGTGGAACATGGGGATACACACTCCTCTAGGGGATACATGGGGATACACACTCCTCTAGGTGGAACATGGAGATTCACACTCCTCTAGGGGATACATGGGGATACACACTCCTCTAGGGGATACATGGGGATACACACTCCTCTAGGGGATACACACTCCTCTAGGGGATACACACTCCTCTAGAGGATACACACTCCTCTAGGTGGAACATGGAGATACACACTCCTCTAGGGGATACACACTCCTCTAGGGAATACACCGTACACACTCCTCTAGGGGATACATGGAGATACACACTCCTCTAGGGGATACATGGGGATACACACTCCTCTAGGGGATACATGGAGATACACACTCCTCTAGGGGATACATGGAGATACACACTCCTCTAGGGGATACATGGAGATACACACTCCTCTAGGGATACATGGAGATACACACTCCTCTAGGGGATACACCGCACACACTCCTCTAGGGGATACACCGTACACACTCCTCTAGGTGATACACCGTACACACTCCTCTAGGTGGGACATGGAGATACACACTCCTCTAGGGGACACACACTCCTCTAGGGGACACACCGTACACACTCCTCTAGGTGGAACATGGGGACACACACTCCTCTAGGTGATACACCGCACACACTCCTCTAGGTGAAACATGGGGATACACCGTACACACTCCTCTAGGTGAAACATGGGGATACACCGTACACACTCCTCTAGGTGGAACATGGGGATACACACTCCTCTAGGGGATACATGGAGATACACACTCCTCTAGGGGATACATGGCGACACACTCCTCTAGGGGATACATGGAGATACACACTCCTCTAGGTGGAACATGGGGATACACACTCCTCTAGGGGATACATGGAGATACACACTCCTCTAGGGGATACATGGAGATACACACTCCTCTAGGTGGAACATGGGGATACACACTCCTCTAGGTGGAACATGGGGATACACACTCCTCTAGGTGGAACATGGAGATACACACTCCTCTAGGTGAAACATGGGGATACACACTCCTCTAGGTGATACACACTCCTCTAGGTGGAACATGGAGATACACACTCCTCTAGGTGAAACATGGAGATACACACTCCTCTAGGTGGAACATGGAGATACACACTCCTCTAGGGGATACACCGCACACACTCCTCTAGGTGGAACATGGGGATACACACTCCTCTAGGGGATACACACTCCTCTAGGTGAAACATGGGGATACACACTCCTCTAGGGGATACACCGCACACACTCCTCTAGGGGATACACACTCCTCTAGGTGGAACATGGGGATACACACTCCTCTAGGTGAAACATGGGGATACACACTCCTCTAGGTGATACACACTCCTCTAGGTGAAACATGGAGACACACCGTACATACTCCTCTAGGTGGAACATGGGGATACACACTCCTCTAGGTGAAACATGGGGATACACACTCCTCTAGGGGATACATGCTCCTCTAGGTGGAACATGGGGATACACACTCCTCTAGGTGATACACACTCCTCTAGGTGATACACACTCCTCTAGGTGGAACATGGGGATACACCGTGCACACTCCTCTAGGTGAAACATGGGGATACACACACACAGATACAGTAGCCTACACAGATACAGTAGCCTACACAGATACAGTAGCCTACACAGATACAGTAGCCTACACGCACATACAGTAGCCTACACACACAGATACAGTAGCCTACACACACAGATACAGTAGCCTACACATACAGATACAGTAGCCCACACAGACAGACACAGTAGACTACACAGACAGACACAGTATACTACACAGACCAATACAGTAGCCTACACAGATACAGTAGACTCCACAGACCGATACAGTAGCCTACACAGACAGATACAGTAGACTCCACAGATACTGTAGACTACACAGATACAGTAGACTACACAGATACAGTAGACTACACAGATACAGTAGACTACACAGATACAGTAGACTACACAGACAGATACAGTAGACTACACAGACAGATACAGTAGACTCCACAGACAGATACAGTAGACTCCACAGACAGATACAGTAGACTCCACAGACGCTGCGGAAACCTTGACTTTACACTTAAGTTGGATCAATCGAACCGTTGGATCAATATGTGAAATGAGACACTTTACATCTGAGTCAACGTCCAGGGGTCTGGACACCCTCAGTAACGTCTCTCTCTGTGTTCCAGGGGTCTGGACACCCCCAGTAACGTCTCTCTCTGTGTTCCAGGGGTCTGGACACCCCCAGTAACGTCTCTCTCTGTGTTCCAGGGGTCTGGACACCCCCAGTAACGTCTCTCTCTGTGTTCCAGGGGTCTGGACACCCCCAGTAACGTCTCTCTCTGTGTTCCAGGGGTCTGGACACCCCCAGTAACGTCTCCCTCTGTGTTCCAGGGGTCTGGACACCCTCAGTAACGTCTCTCTCTGTGTTCCAGGGGTCTGGACACCCCCAGTAACGTCTCTCTCTGTGTTCCAGGGGTCTGGACACCCCCAGTAACGTCTCTCTCTGTGTTCCAGGGGTCTGGACACCCCCAGTAACGTCTCTCTCTGTGTTCCAGGGGTCTGGACACCCCCAGTAACGTCTCTCTCTGTGTTCCAGAGGTCTGGACACCCTCAGTAACGTCTCTCTCTGTGTTCCAGGGGTCTGGACACCCTCAGTAACGTCTCTCTCTGTGTTCCAGGGGTCTGGACACCCCCAGTAACGTCTCTCTCTGTGTTCCAGGGGTCTGGACACCCTCAGTAACGTCTCCCTCTGTGTTCCAGAGGTCTGGACACCCCCAGTAACGTCTCTCTCTGTGTTCCAGGGGTCTGGACACCCTCAGTAACGTCTCTCTCTGTGTTCCAGGGGTCTGGACACCCCCAGTAACGTCTCTCTCTGTGTTCCAGGGGTCTGGACACCCTCAGTAACGTCTCTCTCTGTGTTCCAGGGGTCTGGACACCCTCAGTAACGTCTCTCTCTGTGTTCCAGGGGTCTGGACACCCTCAGTAAAAAAGGAAAGACCTCGACCCTCGACCTGCCGATCGAGTCGGTCAGTTTGAGTCTGCAGGATCTGATTGGCTACTTCCAGCCTCCTGACGAGCACCTGGAGCACGAGGACAAACAGAACCGCCTCCGAGCCCTAAAGAACCGACAGAACCTCTTCCAGGAAGAGGTAGAGAACAAAGAGCATGCTGGGGGTTGTAGGGACAGGGGGAAGAGCATCACAAAACTGCCATTTACTTACTTAGGCCTCATCGTGCCAAGTGGTGCGTAAAGCCTTGATTACGTTCCTCCATCTCTTCCTGTCCGGGGATATTTTAGTGTTTCAATCTAGAGAGCAGTGAGAACACTACAGATCACATCCCTGTTTCTCGGTCTCTCCTGTTAGAGAGCAGTCAGAACACTACAGATCACATCCCTGTGTCTCCTGTTAGAGAGCAGTCATAACACTACAGATCACATCCCTGTCTCTCCTGTTAGAGAGCAGTCAGAACACTACAGATCACATCCCTGTCTCTCCTGTTAGAGAGCAGTCAGAACACTGCAGATCACATCCCTGTCTCTCCTGTTAGAGAGCAGTCAGAACACTACAGATCACATCCCTGTCTCTCCTGTTAGAGAGCAGTCAGAACACTGCAGATCACATCCCTGTCTCTCCTGTTAGAGAGCAGTCAGAACACTACAGATCACATCCCTGTCTCTCTGTCTCTCCTGTTAGAGAGCAGTCATAACACTGCAGATCACATCCCTGTCTCTCCTGTTAGAGAGCAGTCATAACACTGCAGATCACATCCCTGTCTCTCCTGTTAGAGAGCAGTCAGAACACTGCAGATCACATCCCTGTCTCTCTGTCTCTCCTGTTAGAGAGCAGTCAGAACACTACAGATCACATCCCTGTTTCTCTGTCTCTCCTGTTAGAGAGCAGTCATAACACTGCAGATCACATCCCTGTTTCTCTGTCTCTCCTGTTAGAGAGCAGTCATAACACTGCAGATCACATCCCTGTCTCTCCTGTTAGAGAGCAGTCATAACACTGCAGATCACATCCCTGTTTCTCTGTCTCTCCTGTTAGAGAGCAGTCATAACACTGCAGATCACATCCCTGTTTCTCTGTCTCTCCTGTTAGAAGGCAGTCATGACACTACAGATCACATCCCTGTTTCTCTGTTTCTCCTGTTAGAGAGCAGTCATGACACTGCAGATCACATCCCTGTCTCTCCTGTTAGAGAGCAGTCATGACACTACAGATCACATCCCTATGTATGAGGATACACTATGATACATTATGATACAATATGTATGAGGATACTCTATGATACACTATGTATGAGGATACTCTATGATACACTATGATACTCTATGTATGAGGATACACTATGATACTCTATGTATGAGGATACTCTATGATACACTATGTATGAGGATACTCTATGATACACTATGTATGAGGATACTCTATGATACACTATGATACACTATGATACTCTATGATACACTATGATACTCTATGTATGAGGATACACTATGATACACTATGATACACTATGATACTCTATGTATGAGGATACACTATGATACACTATGATACACTATGATACACTATGATACCCTATGTATGAGGATACACTATGATACACTATGATACACTATGTATGAGGATACACTATGATACACTATGATACACTATGTATGAGGATACACTATGATACACTATGTATGAGGATACACTATGATACACTATGTATGAGGATACTCTATGATACACTATGTATGAGGATACACTATGATACACTATGTATGGGGATACACTATGATACACTATGTATGAGGATACACTATGATACTCTATGTATGAGGATACTCTATGATACACTATGTATGAGGATACACTATGATACTCTATGATACACTATGATACACTATGTATGAGGATACACTATGATACACTATGTATGAGGATACACTATGATACTCTATGATACACTATGTGTGAGGATACTCTATGATACACTATGATACACTATGATACTCTATGATACACTATGTATGAGGATACTCTATGATACACTATGATACTCTGATACACTATGTATGAGGATACACTATGATACACTATGATACACTATGTATGAGGATACTCTATGATACACTATGATACACTATGATACACTATGCATGAGGATACACTATGATACACTATGATACACTATGTATGAGGATACACTATGATACACTATGATACACTATACATGAGGATACACTATGATACACTATGTATGAGGATACACTATGATACACTATGATACACTATGATACACTATGTATGAGGATACACTATGATACACTATGATACACTATGTATGGGGATACTCTATGATACACTATGATACAATATGATACACTATGATACACTATGATACACTATGTATATGGATACACTATGATACACTATGTATGAGGATACACTATGATACTCTATGATACACTATGATACACTATGATACACTATGTATGAGGATACACTATGATACACTATGTATGAGGATACACTATGATACACTATGATACTCTATGATACACTATGTATGAGGATACACTATGATACACTATGTATGAGGATACACTATGATACACTATGATACACTATGTATGAGGATACACTATGATACACTATGTATGAGGATACACTATGATACACTATGATACACTATGATACACTATGATACACTATGATACACTATGTATGAGGATACACTATGATACTCTATGATACACTATGATACACTATGATACACTATGATACACTATGTATGAGGATACACTATGATACACTATGTATGAGGATACACTATGATACACTATGTATGAGGATACACTATGATACACTATATATGAGGATACACTATGATACAATATGATACACTATGTATGAGGATACACTATGATACACTATGATACACTATGTATGAGGATACTCTATGATACACTATGATACACTATGTATGAGAATACACTATGATACACTATGATACTCTATGATACTCTATGATACACTATGTATGAGGATACACTATGATACACTATGATACACTATGTATGAGGATACACTATGGTACACTATGATACACTATGATACACTATGATACACTATGATACACTATGTATGAGGATACACAATGATACACTATATATGAGAATACACTATGATACACTATGATACACTATGATACTCTATGATACACTATGGTGGTCCTGTAGCTCAGTTGGTAGAGCATGAGGATACACTATGATACACTATGATAACGCCAGGGATACGATCCCCGGGACCACCCATACTTAGAATGTATGATACACTATGTATGATACACTATGATACAAAATGATACACTATGCATACTCTATGATACACTATAGGATACACTATGATACACTATGATACACTATGTATGAGGATACACAATGATACACTATGATACACTATTTGTGAGGATACACTATGATACACTATGTATGAGGATACTCTATGATACACTATGATACACTATGTATGAGGATACACTATGATACACTATGTATGAGGATACACTTTGATACACTATGTATGAGGATACTCTATGATACTCTATGAAACACTATGATACACTATGTATGAGGATACACTATGATACACTATGATACACTATGTATGAGGATACACTATGATACACTATGTATGGGGATACACTATGATACACTATGATACACTATGTATGAGGATACACTATGATACACTATGTATGAGGATACACTATGATACACTATGTATGAGGATACACTATGTATGAGGATATGATACACTATGTATGAGGGATACACTATGATACACTATGATACACTATGATACACTATGATACACTATGTATGAGGATTCTCTATGAGGATACACTATGATACACTATGTATGAGGATACTCTATGATACACTATGATACACTATGTATGAGGATACTCTATGATACACTATGATACACTATGTATGAGGATACACTATGATACACTATGATACACTATGTATGGGGATACACTATGATACACTATGTATGAGGATACACTATGATACACTATGTATGAGGATACACTATGATACACTATGTATGAGGATACACTATGATACACTATGTATGAGGATACACTATGATACACTATGTATGAGGATACACTATGATACACTATGTATGAGGATACACTATGATACACTATGTATGAGGATACACTATGATACACTATGTATGGGGATACACTATGATACACTATGTATGAGGATACACTATGATACACTATGTATGATGATACACAATGATACACTATGATACACTATGTATGAGGATACACATGATACACTATGATACACTATGTATGAGGATACACTATGATACACTATGATACACTATGTATGAGGATACTCTATGATACACTATGTATGAGGATACACTATGATACACTATGTATGTGGATACACAATGATACACTATGATACACTATTTGTGAGGATACACTATGATACACTATGATACACTATGTATGAGGATACTCTATGATACACTATGTATGAGGATACACTATGATACACTATGATACACTATGTATGGGGATACACTATGATACACTATGTATGAGGATACACTATGATATACTATGATACACTATGATACACTATGTATGAGGATACACTATGATACTCTATGATACACTATGATACACTATGATACACTATGATACACTATGATACACTATGTATGAGGATACACTATGATACACTATGTGTGAGGATACACTATGATACACTATGTATGAGGATACACTATGATACACTATATATGAGGATACACTATGATACAATATGATACACTATGTATGAGGATACACTATGATACACTATGTATGAGGATACTCTATGATACACTATGATACACTATGTATGAGGATACACTATGATACACTATGTATATACACTATGATACACTATGATACTCTATGATGCACTATGTATGAGGATACACTATGATACACTATGATACACTATGTATGAGGATACACTATGATACACTATGATACACTATGATACACTATGTATGAGGATACACAATGATACACTATGTATGAGAATACACTATGATACACTATGATACACTATGATACTCTATGATACACTATGTATGAGGATACACTATGATACACTATGATACACTATGTATGAGGATACACAATGATACACTATGATACACTATTTGTGAGGATACACTATGATACACTATGTATGAGGATACTCTATGATACACTATGATACACTATGTATGAGGATACACTATGATACACTATGTATGATGATACACTTTGATACACTATGTATGAGGATACTCTATGATACTCTATGAAACACTATGTATGAGGATACACTATGATACACTATGTATGAGGATACTCTATGATACACTATGTATGGGGATACACTATGATACACTATGATACACTATGATACACTATGATACACTATGTATGAGGATACACTATGATACACTATGTATGAGGATACACTATGATACTCTATACACTATGATACACTATGATACACTATGTATGAGGATACACTATGATACACTATGTATGAGGATACACTATGATACACTGTATGAGGATACACTATGATACACTATGTATGAGGATACACTATGATACACTATGTATGAGGATACACTATGATACACTATGTATGAGGATACACTATGATACACTATGTATGAGGATACACTATGATACACTATGATACACTATGTATGAGGATACACTATGATACACTATGATACACTATGTATGAGGATACACTATGATACACTATGATACACTATGTATGAGGATACACTATGATACACTATGTATGAGATACACTATGATACACTATGATACACTATGTATGAGGATACACTATGATACACTATGATACATTATGTATGAGATACACTATGATACACTATGATACACTATGTATGATGATACTATGTATGAGGATACACTATGATACACTATGATACACTATGTATGAGGATACATATGATACACTATGATACACTATGTATGAGGATACACTATGATACACTATGATACACTATGTATGAGGATACACTATGATACACTATGTATGAGGATACACTATGATACACTATGTATGAGGATACACTATGATACACTATGTATGGGGATACACTATGATACACTATGTATGAGGATACACTATGATACACTATGTATGAGGATACACTATGATACACTATGTATGAGGATATGTATGAGGATACACTATGATACACTATGTATGAGGATACACTATGATACACTATGTATGAGGATACACTATGATACACTATGTATGAGGGATACACTATGATACACTATGTATGAGGATACACTATGATACACTATGTATGACGATACACTATGTATGAGGATACACTATGATACACTATGTATGAGGATACACTATGATACACTATGTATGGGGATACACTATGATACACTATGTATGAGGATACACTATGATACACTATGTATGATGATACACAATGATACACTATGATACACTATGTATGAGGATACACATGATACACTATGATACACTATGTATGAGGATACACTATGATACACTATGATACTCTATGTATGAGGATACACTATGATACACTATGATACACTATGATACACTATGTATGAGGATACACTATGATACACTATGTATGTGGATACACAATGATACACTATGATACACTATTTGTGAGGATACACTATGATACACTATGATACACTATGTATGAGGATACTCTATGATACACTATGTATGAGGATACACTATGATACACTATGATACACTATGTATGGGGATACACTATGATACACTATGTATGAGATACACTATGATACACTATGTATGATATACTATGATACACTATGATACACTATGTATGAGGATACTATGATACTATGTATGAGGATACACTATGATACACTATGTATGGGGATACACTATGATACACTATGTATGAGATACACTATGATACACTATGTATGATACACTAATGAGGATACACTATGATACACTATGTATGAGGATACACTATGATACACTATGTATGAGGATACACTATGATACAACTATGATACACTATGTATGAGGATACACTATGATACACTATGTATGAGGATACACTATGATACACTATGATACACTATGTATGAGGGATACACTATGATACACTATGATACACTATGTATGAGGATACACTATGATACACTATGATACACTATGTATGAGGGATACACTATGTATGATGATACACTATGATACACTATGATACACTATGTATGAGGATACACTATGATACACTATGTATGAGGATACACTATGATACACTATGTATGAGGACACTATGATACACTATGATACACTATGTATGAGGATACACTATGATACACTATGATACACTATGTATGAGGATACACAATGATACACTATGATACACTATGATACACTATGTATGAGGATACTCTATGATACACTATGATACACTATGTATGAGGATACACTATGATACACTATGTATGATGATACACTTTGATACACTATGTATGAGGATACTCTATGATACTCTATGAAACACTATGTATGAGGATACACTATGATACACTATGTATGAGGATACTCTATGATACACTATGTATGGGGATACATGTATGAGGATACACTATGATACACTATGTATATGAGGATACACTATGATACACTATGTATGAGGATACACTATGATACTCTATGATAGGATACACTATGATACACTATGATGTATGAGGATACACTATGATACACTATGTATGAGGATACACTATGATACACTATGTATGAGGATACACTATGATACACTATACACTATGAGGATACTCTATGATACACTATGTATGAGGATACACTATGATACACTATGTATGAGGATACACTATGATACACTATGATACACTATGTATGAGGATACACTATGATACACTATGTATGAGGATACACTATGATACTCTATGATACACTATGATACACTATGATACACTATGATACACTATGTATGAGGATACACTATGATACACTATGTATGAGGATACACTATGATACACTATGTATGAGTATACACTATGATACACTATGTATGAGGATACACTATGATACACTATGATACATTATGTATGAGGATACTATATGATACACTATGTATGATGATACTCTATGATACACTATGATACTCTATGTATGAGGATACACTATGATACACTATGATACACTATGTATGAGGATACTCTATGATACACTATGATACTCTATGTATGAGGATACTCTATGATACACTATGTATGAGGATACACTATGATACACTATGTATGAGGATACACTATGATACACTATGTATGGGGATACACTATGATACACTATGTATGAGGATACACTATGATACACTATGTATGAGGATACACTATGATACACTATGTATGAGGATACACTATGATACACTATGTATGAGGATACACTATGATACACTATGATACATTATGTATGAGGATACTCTATGATACACTATGTATGATGATACTATATGATACACTATGATACTCTATGTATGAGGATACACTATAATACACTATGATACACTATGTATGAGGATACTCTATGATACACTATGATACTCTATGTATGAGGATACACTATGATACACTATGATACACTATGTATGAGGATACTCTATGATACACTATGTATGAGGATACTCTATGATACAATATGTATGAGGATACACTATGATATACTATGTATGAGGATACACTATGATACACTATGATACACTATGTATGAGGATACACTATGATACACTATGTATGAGGATACACTATGATACACTATGATACACTATGTATGAGGATACACTATGATATACTATGTATGAGGATACTCTATGATGCACTATGATACACTATGCATGAGGATACACTATGATACACTATGTATGAGGATACACTATGATACACTATGTATGAGGATACACTATGATACACTATGTATGAGGATACTCTATGATACAATATGTATGAGGATACACTATGATACACTATGTATGAGGATACACTATGATACACTATGATACTATATGTATGAGGATACACTATGATACACTATGATACACTATGTATGAGGATACACTATGATACACTATGTATGAGGATACACTATGATACACTATGATACACTATGTATGAGGATACACTATGATACACTATGTATGAGGATACTCTATGATACACTATGATACACTATGCATGAGGATACACTATGATACACTATGTATGAGGATACACTATGATACACTATGTATGAGGATACACTATGATACACTATGTATGAGGATACTCTATGATACAATATGTATGAGGATACACTATGATACACTATGTATGAGGATAATCTATGATACACTATGATACACTATGTATGAGGATACTCTATGATACACTATGTATGAGGATACACTATGATACACTATGATACACTATGTATGAGGATACACTATGATACACTATGATACACTATGATACACTATGTATGAGGATACACTATGATACACTATGTATGAGGATACACTATGATACACTATGTATGAGGATACACTATGATACACTATGATACATTATGTATGAGGATACTCTATGATACACTATGATACACTATGTATGAGGATACACTATGATACATTATGATACTCTATGTATGAGGATACACTATGATACACTATAATACACTATGATACACTATGTATGAGGATACTCTATGATACACTATGATACTCTATGTATGAGGATACACTATGATACACAATGTATGAGGATACACTATGATACACAATGTATGAGGATACACTATGATATGTATAACATGACTCTCTCTCTCTCTCACCCTCCCTCCCTCCCTCCCTCCCTCCCTCCCTCCCTCCCTCCCTCCCTCCCTCCCTCCCCTCTCCCCCCTTCTCTCTCTCCCCTCGCTCCCCCCACGCCACTCTCTCTCCCTCCCTCCCTCCCTCCCTCCCTCCCTCCCTCCCTCCCTCTCTCTCTCTCTCTCTCCCTCTCCTCCCAACCCCCCCTCCCTCCCTCCCCCTCCCTCCCTCCCTCCCTCCCTCCCTCCCTCCCTCCCTCCCTCCCTCCCTCTCTCTCCCTCCCTCCCTCCCTCAAACCCTCCCCTCTCCCACCCTCCCTCTCTCCCCCTCCTCTCTCTCTCTCCCTCCCTCCCTCCCACCCTCCCTCTCTCCCCCTCCTCTCTCTCCCCTCCCTCTCCCTCACCCCTCCCTCCCTCCCACTCTCCCCTCCCCCCTCTCTCCCTCGCTCCCCCACGCCCACTCTCCCTCCCTCCCTCTCTCCCTCTCGCCCCTCCCTCTCTCTCTCCCCTCCCTCCCCCCTCCCTCCCTCTCCCCTCTCTCTCCCCTCCTCTCTCTCTCTCCCCTCCCTCTCCCTCCCTCTCTCCCTCCCTCCCTCTCTCCCACCCTCCCTCTCTCCCCCTCCCTCTCTCTCTCCCTCCCTCCCTCCCTCCCACCCTCCCTCTCTCCCCCTCCTCTCTCCCTCTCCCCTCCCTCTCCCCCCCCCCCCCCCTCCCTCCCTCCCCCCCTCTCCCACCCTCCCTCTCTCCCCCTCCTCTCCCTCCCTCCCTCCCTCCCTCCCTCTCCCTCCCTCCCTCCCTCCCTCCCTCCCTCCTCCCTCCCTCCCTCCCTCCCTCCCTCCCTCCCCCCTCCTCTCTCCCCCTCCTCTCTCTCTCCCCTCCCTCCCACCCTCCCTCTCTCCCCTCCTCTCTCTCTCCCTCCTCTCTCCCTCCCTCCCTCCCCCCCCTCCCCCTCCCCCTCCCTCTCTCTCCCTCGCTCTCCCCACGCCACTCTCCCTCCCTCCCTCCCCCCGTCCCTCTCTCTCTCCCCTCCCTCCCTCCCCCCCTCCCTCCCTCTCCCTCTCTCTCCCCCTCCTCTCTCTCTCTCCCCTCCCTCTCCCTCCCTCTCTCCCACCCTCCCTCTCTCCCCCTCCTCTCTCTCTCTCCCTCCCTCCCACCCTCCCTCTCTCCCCCTCCCTCTCTCTCTCTCTCCCTCCTCTCTCCCTCCCTCCCTCCCTCCCCCTCTCCCTCCCTCCCTCTCCCCCCCCCTCCCTCCCCCTCTCCCCAGGGGATGATAAACCTGGTGTTGGAGTGTATCGATCGTCTCCACGTGTACAGCAGCGCGGCTCATTTTGCTGAGGTGGCGGGGAGGGAGGCCGGGAGGCCTGGAGATCTACCCTGAACTCGTTATATGAGCTCCTGGGTGAGGAGTGGAGCAGCTGAATACTGCAACCTCAGGGCCTTTAGAAACGCACGCCGTCCAGTTCTCCCACAGCTCCTCCTGTACACTAACACCGCTTACACAGGGGGCCTGACTTCCCCCCCGCAGCACAGAACTGTTACTAGGAGGAGGAGAGAGAGAGGAGAGGAGGGAGGAAGAGAGGAGGGATGGAGAGGAGGGATGGAGGGAAGAGAGACGAGGGAGAGGAGGGAGGAGAGGAGGATGGAGAGAGGAGGGATGGAGAGGAGGAATGGAGGATGGAGGGAAGAGAGACGAGGGAGAGGAGGGAGGAGAGGAGGGATATGGAGAGGAGGGAGGAGAGGAGGGATGGAGAGAGTAGGGATGGAGAGGAGGGATGGAGGGATGGAGAGGAGGGATATGGAGAGGAGGGAGGAGAGGAGGGATGGAGAGAGGAGGGATGGAGAGGAGGGATGGAGAGTAGATAAGAGGAGAGAGAAGAGAGGAGGAATGGAGAGAGGAGGGAGGAGAGACGAGGGAGAGGAGGGATGGAGGGAAGAGAGACGAGGGAGAGGCAGAAGGAGAGGAGGGAGGAGAGTAGAAGAGATGAGGGATGGAGGGAAGAGAGACGAGGGAGAGGAGGGAGGAGAGTAGAAGAGAGGAGGGAGGAGAGATGAAGGAGAGGAGGGATGGAGGGAAGAGAGACGAGGGAGAGGAGGAAGGAGAGGAGGCTAGTAGAGTAGAAGAGAGGAGGGAAGGGGGCGAAGAGAGACGAGGGAGAGGAGGAAGGAGAGTAGAAGAGATGAGGGAGAGGAGAGAGGAGAGAGGAGAGACGAGGGAGAGGAGGGAGGAGAGGAGAGAGGAGGAGAGTAGAGGAGAGGAGGGAGGAGAGGAGGGATGGAAACATTATCAACAGCAGCACAGCATAAAACCTTAAATAACAGTCTGCTAGTTGGTACACTATACTACCCTCTATGGTGGCTGACTGACTGGCTGATTAACTGACTGGCTGATTAACACACTATACTACCCTCTATGGTGGCTGACTGACTGGCTGATTAACACACTATACTACCCTCTATGGTGGCTGACTGACTGGCTGATTAACACACTATACTACCCTCTATGGTGGCTGACTGACTGGCTGATTAACACACTATACTACCCTCTATGGTGGCTGACTGACTGGCTGATTAACACACTATACTACCCTCTATGGTGGCTGACTGACTGGCTGATTAACACACTATACTACCCTCTATGGTGGCTGACTGACTGGCTGATTAACACACTATACTACCCTCTATGGTGGCTGACTGACTGGCTGATTAACACACTATACTACCCTCTATGGTGGCTGACTGACTGGCTGATTAACACACTATACTACCCTCTATGGTGGCTGACTGACTGGCTGATTAACACACTATACTACCCTCTATGGTGGCTGACTGACTGGCTGATTAACACACTATACTACCCTCTATGGTGGCTGACTGACTGGCTGATTAACACACTATACTACCTCTATGGTGGCTGACTGACTGGCTGATTAACACACTATACTACCCTCTATGGTGGCTGACTGACTGGCTGATTAACACACTATACTGCTATACTGCACCATGCTGCCTCGTTGGTCCCTCAGCCTTAACTGATGATAATGGTTCCATGCTGCCTCGTTGCTCCCTCAGCCCTCAGCCTTAACTGATGATAATGGTTCCATGCTGCCTCGTTGCTCCCTCAGCCCTCAGCCTTAACTGATGATAATGGTTCCATGCTGCCTCGTTGCTCCCTCAGCCCTAACTGATGATAATTGTTCCATGCTGCCTCGTTGCTCCCTCAGCCCTAACTGATGATAATGGTTCCATGCTGCCTCGTTGCTCCCTCAGCCCTAACTGATGATAATGGTTCCATGCTGCCTCGTTGCTCCCTCAGCCCTAACTGATGATAATGGTTCCATGCTGCCTCGTTGCGCCCTCAGCCCTAACTGATGATAATGGTTCCATGCTGCCTCGTTGCTCCCTCAGCCCTAACTGATGATAATGGTTCCATGCTGCCTCGTTGCTCCCTCAGCCCTAACTGATGATAATGGTTCCATGCTGCCTCGTTGCTCCCTCCCTCAACCCTAACTGATGATAAACTGACTGGCTGATTAACTGACTGGCTGATTAACTGACTGGCTGACTGACTGCTGCTTAAAGCGGCAGCTGGCCTTCTGCCATGTGCTGCCTCCTCGTTGCTCCCTCAACCCTAACTGATGATAATGGTTCCATGCTGCCTCGTTGCTCCCTCAGCCCTCTAGATGCTTCAGATGCTGCCTAGTTGCTCCCTCAGCCCTCTAGATGCTCCAGATGCTGCCTCGTTGCTCCCTCAGCCCTCTAGATGCTCCAGATGCTGCCTAGTTGCTCCCTCAGCCCTGTAGAAGCTCCAGATGCTGCCTCGTTGCTCCCTCAGCCCTCTAGATGCTCCAGATGCTGCCTCGTTGCTCCCTCAGCCCTCTAGAAGCTCCAAATGCTGCCTCGTTGCTCCCTCAGCCCTCTAGAAGCTCCAGATGCTGCCTCGTTGCTCCCTCAGCCCTCTAGAAGCTCCAGATGCTGCCTCGTTGCTCCCTCAGCCCTCTAGAAGCTCCAGATGCTGCCTCGTTGCTCCCTCAGCCCTCTAGATGCTCCAGATGCTGCCTCGTTGCTCCCTCAGCCCTCTAGAAGTTCCAGATGCTGCCTCGTTGCTCCCTCAGCCCTCTAGAAGCTCCAGATGCTGCCTCGTTGCTCCCTCAGCCCTCTATAAGCTCCAGATGCTGCCTCGTTGCTCCCTCAGCCCTCTAGATGCTCCAGATGCTGCCTAGTTGCTCCCTCAGCCCTCTAGAAGCTCCAGATGCTGCCTCGTTGCTCCCTCAGCCCTCTAGAAGCTCCAGATGCTGCCTCGTTGCTCCCTCAGCCCTCTAGAAACTTCAGATGCTGCCTCGTTGCTCCCTCATCCCCTCTAGAAGCTCCAGATGCTGCACCTGAAGCTAGATGTGTCTCCGTCTGTCTCTCTTGCTCTCTCCACACTAATGTATTCTAATGACTGTACTGGAGCCAAGGGAATCCACTGCTTGTCAAACCTGTTCTGATTTTAAAGTCTGTTCCCTCATGTAACGTTTCTCCTTCTCTTCACTCTCTGTATCCCTCTCCATCCCTTTCTCCCCTGATCTCTCTCTTCACTCTCTGTATCCCTCTCTCCATCCCTTTCTCCCCTGATCTCTCTCTTCACTCTCTGTATCCCTCTCTCCATCCCTTTCTCCCTTGATCTCTCTCTTCACTCTCTGTATCCCTCTCTCCATCCCTTTCTCCCCTGATCTCTCTCTTCACTCTCTGTATCCCTCTCTCCATCCCTTTCTCCCCTGATCTCTCTCTTCACTCTCTGTATCCCTCTCTCCATCCCTTTCTCCCTTGATCTCTCTCTTCACTCTCTGTATCCCTCTCTCCATCCCTTTCTCCCCTGATCTCTCTCTTCACTCTCTGTATCCCTCTCCATCCCTTTCTCCCCTGATCTCTCTCTTCACTCTCTGTATCCCTCTCTCCATCCCTTTCTCCCCTGATCTCTCTCTTCACTCTCTGTATCCCTCTCTCCATCCCTTTCTCCCCTGATCTCTCTCTTCACTCTCTGTATCCCTCTCTCCATCCCTTTCTCCCTTGATCTCTCTCTTCACTCTCTGTATCCCTCTCTCCATCCCTTTCTCCCCTGATCTCTCTCTTCACTCTCTGTATCCCTCTCTCCATCCCTTTCTCCCTTGATCTCTCTCTTCACTCTCTGTATCTCTCTCCATCCCTTTCTCCCTTGATCTCTCTCACAATGTCACTGTATCCCTCTCTCAATCTTTCACTCTCTCTTCCTTTCCTCTCCTCCCTCTTGTCCTCTAGCTGCCTTGATAAGGGGCAACAGGAAGAATTGTGCCCAGTTCTCCGGCTCGTTGGATTGGTTGATCAGCCGGTTGGAGAGACTGGAGGCCTCGTCTGGTATGTGATCTATAATCAATATATCCTTTTGACCCTCCTGTACGGCATTATCACATATCACTGTTGCAGCAGCATAGACAATCTGCAGTAGTATCACTGTTACAGTATAGCAAGAGAGAATAGAGAGAGGGGATAGGGAGAGAGACAGAGAATGAGGAGGGAGAGAGAGACAGAGACAGAGAATGAGGAGGGAGAGAGAGACAGAGACAGAGAATGAGGAGGGAGAGAGACAGAGACAGAGAATGAGGAGGGAGAGAGAGACAGAGAATGAGGAGGGAGAGAGAGACAGAGAATGAGGAGGGAGAGAGAGACAGATAATGAGGAGGGAGAGAGAGACAGAGAATGAGGAGGGAGAGAGAGAATGAGGAGAGAGAGAGAGACAGAGAATGAGGAGGGAGAGAGAGAATGAGGAGAGAGAGAGATACAGAGAATGAGGAGGGAGAGGGAGACAGAGAATGAGGAGGGAGAGAGAGACAGAGAATGAGGAGAGAGAGAGAGACAGAGAATGAGGAGGGAGAGAGAGACAGAGAATGAGGAGGGAGAGAGAGACAGAGAATGAGGAGGGAGAGAGAGACAGAGAATGAGGAGGGAGAGAGAGAATGAGGAGAGAGAGAGAGACAGAGAATGAGGAGGGAGAGAGAGAGAGAGAATGAGAGGGAGAGAGGGAATGAGAGGGAGAGAGAGACAGAGGATGAGGAGGAGGGAGAGAGACAGAGGAGGAGGAGGGGGAGGAGGTGAAGGGAGAGAGGAGGAGGAGGGAGGCAGAATGAGGAGGGAGAGAGAGAGAGGATGAGTAGGGAGAGAGGGAGATATAGAACAAAACAGATTTTTTTCCCCATTTCTACTTCCTGCCGCAAAGTGTTGGCTGCAGTGTGGATTCTCCTCTCCTCTCCTCTCCTCTCCTCTCCTCTCCTCTCCTCTCCTCTCCTCTCCTCTCCTCTCCTCTCCTCTCCTCTCCCTCCTCTCCTCTCCTCTCCCCTCCCCTCCCCTCCCCTCCTCTCCCCTCCTCTCCCTCCCCTCCCCTCCTCTCCCCTCCTCCTCTCCTCTCCTCTCCTCCTCTCCTCTCCTCCTCTCCACTCCTCTCCACTCCACTCCTCTCCCCTCCTCTCCTCTCCTCCTCTCCTCCTCTCCTCTCCTCTCCTCTGAGCGTGTACGTAGGTGTTGATTCTCCTCTCCCCTCCCCTCTCCTCTCCTCTCCCCTCCTCTCCTCCCTCTCCTCCTCTCTCCTCCTCTCCTCTCCTCTCCTCTCCTCTCCTCTCCTCTCCTCTCCTCTCCTCTCCTCTCCTCTCCTCTCCTCTCCTCTCCTCTCCTCTCCTCTCCTCTCCCTCCCCCTCCCCTCCCCTCCTCTCCTCTCCTCTCCTCTCCCGTCTCCTCCCCTCCCCTCCTCTCCCTCCTCTCCTCTCCTCTCCTCTCCTCTCCTCTCCTCTCCTCTCCCCTCCCCCTCCTCTCCTCTCCTCTCCCCTCCCCTCCCCTCCTCTCCCCTCCCTCCTCTCCTCTCCTCTCCTCTCCTCTCCTCTCCCGTCCCCTCCCCTCCCTCCCCTCCTCTCCTCTCCCTCTCCTCTCCTCCCCCTCATCCCTCCTCTCCCCATCCCTCCCCTCCCCTCCCCCTCCTCTCCCTCTCCTCTCCCTCTCCTCTCCTCTCCCCTCCTCTCCTCCTCCTCCCCTCCTCTCCTCTCCCCTCCCCTCCCCTCCCCTCCCCTCCCCTCCCCTCCTCCCCTCCTCTCCCCTCCTCTCCTCTCCTCTCCTCTGAGCGTGTACGTAGGTGGATGAAAGCTAGAGAAGAGCAGGGTGGCCACTCATTCCACCAGAGTTATGAAACGCCTAACATGCCCCATATCTAACACCATACAAACATATATCTCTGTGAGCATGTTCTTAAACCCCTCCCCAGGCATATCCCCGGTGACTCAGTCTATTTCTGGTTTGAATATTGTAGAACAGAATAAGGAGACATTTATAGTTGACGGGTGGCCACTCTATTTCTACTGTAAGTAACGGAGGTGGGATAGAGTACATTTCCTCCATATTCTCTCCCCTCACCTAGAGAGGCACATCTGAATGTACAGGAACTCATCCGCATACTCTCTCCCCTCACCTAGAGAGGCACATCTGAATGTACAGGAACTCATCCGCATACTCCTGGACACATACTTAACGCACCGGAATACACTTTACAACTCTCCATGAACAAGCCCTCTCTCCATCTCCTATTGAATGGCCCCCTTCAATTAGTGTGAGGGTGGCATGGTTTGACCACGAGGAGAGGTGAATTAGAGATGACTGGTGCAGTGAGGAGGGTCTAGGGTTGGTTTGACCACGAGGAGAGGTGAATTAGAGATGACTGGTGCAGTGAGGAGGGTCTAGGGTTGGTTTGACCACGAGGAGAGGTGAATTAGAGATGACTGGTGCAGTGAGGAGGGTCTAGGGTTGGTTTGACCACGAGGAGAGGTGAATTAGAGATGACTGGTGCAGTGAGGAGGGTCTAGGGTTGGTTTGACCACGAGGAGAGGTGAATTAGAGATGACTGGTGCAGTGAGGAGGGTCTAGGGTTGGTTTGACCACGAGGAGAGGTGAATTAGAGATGACTGGTGCAGTGAGGAGGGTCTAGGGTTGGTTTGACCACGAGGAGAGGTGAATTAGAGATGACTGGTGCAGTGAGGAGGGTCTAGGGTTGAGTACTTTCCTGGTATTTTACAAATGTCCCAACCTGAGAATAAATCACTTTTCTTCTTGGAAACACAGTATTTCCTGCCAAAACGAGGCTAGTATAGGCTGGTATAGGCTGGTATAGGCTAGTATAGGCTGGTATAGACTGGTATTGGCTAGTATAGGCTGCTATAGGCTGGTATAGGCTAGTATAGGCTGGTATAGGCTAGTATAGGCTGTTATAGGCTGGTATAGGCTGGTATAGACTAGTATAGGCTAGCATAGGCTGGTATAGGCTAGTATAGGCTGGTATAGGCTGGTATAGGCTAGTATAGGCTGGTATAGGCTAGTATAGGCTAGTATAGGCTGGTATAGGCTAGTATAGGCTAGTATAGGCTGGTATAGGCTGGTATAGGCTGGTATAGGCTGGTATAGGCTAGTATAGGCTGGTATAGGCTAGTATAGGCTAGTATAGGCTGGTATAGGCTAGTATAGGCTGGTATAGGCTGGTATAGGCTGGTATAGGCTAGTATAGGCTGGTATAGGCTAGTATAGGCTGGTATAGGCTGGTATAGGCTGGTATAGGCTAGTATAGGCTGGTATAGGCTGGTATAGGCTGGTATAGGCTAGTATAGGCTGGTATAGGCTAGTATAGGCTGGTATAGGCTGGTATCCTGGTACAAAACATGCCAATTAGAAAAATAAGCCACATGAGTTTTTTGAGTGAGAATTAAGATGACTTTTGAGTAGTAAAACATGTATAAGAGCAACAGATACCATTAATAAGAAGGGCTAGAAGTGTCTTATATGGTGAGCTACCAAGTGGCTAGGACAGGCAAGTCCCATACTATTGTGGAGGACTTAATTCTTCCTGCTACCACGGATATGGCTGGGACAATGCTGAAGGAGGGAAAATGGCCCAAAAAACTATACAGACAATGCCTTCATCAAACAACACTGTTTCACAATGCATCAGTGACATGGCAGGAGATGTTTTGAAACAACAAACAAATGCCTATAGATGAAGGTTCTGCACTGTGTCCTGGCGAAATAACTGTGTTGGTGTTTATAACTGGTCTGGCATTCAGGGATCCTGTTGATGTTTATAACTGGTCTGGCATTCAGGGATCCTGTTGATGTTTATAACTCGTCTGGCATTCAGGGATCCTGTTGATGTTTATAACTGGTCTGGCATTCAGGGATCCTGTTGATGTTTATAACTGGTCTGGCATTCAGGGATCCTGTTGATGTTTATAACTGGTCTGGCATTCAGGGATCCTGTTGATGTTTATAACTGGTCTGGCATTCAGGGATCCTGTTGATGTTTATAACTGGTCTGGCATTCAGGGATCCTGTTGATGTTTATAACTGGTCTGGCATTCAGGGATCCTGTTGATGTTTATAACTGGTCTGGCATTCAGGGATCCTGTTGATGTTTATAACTGGTCTGGCATTCAGGGATCCTGTTGATGTTTATAACTGGTCTGGCATTCAGGGATCCTGTTGATGTTTATAACTGGTCTGGCATTCAGGGATCCTGTTGGTGTTTATAACTGGTCTGGCATTCAGGGATCCTGTTGATGTTTATAACTGGTCTGGCATTCAGGGATCCTGTTGATGTTTATAACTCGTCTGGCATTCAGGGATCCTGTTTGTTGGGGTTTTGTAATTCCGTTCTCCATATGTCCTGGAGGTGCTTCACTGTGTCCTGGTGGAGAGTACTGAAGCTCTCATCATCATCAAGGGACAGTTCATTTAAGTTAGTAGGGTGTTGGTGTGATACTAACTCTGTGCTGGTTGTGTTCAGGTATCTTGGAGGTCCTTCACTGTGTCCTGGTGGAGAGTCCTGAAGCTCTGAACATCATCAAGGAGGGACACATCAAGTCAATCATCTCTCTGCTAGACAAACATGGACGCAACCACAAGGTGGGTAGAGGAGACCACCTACCTATAAACCAGGTATTATAGATAACCACAAGGTGGGTAGAGGAGACCACCTACCTATAAACCAGGTATTATAGATAACCACAAGGTGGGTAGAGGAGACCACCTACCTATAAACCAGGTATTATAGATAACCACAAGGTGGGTAGAGGAGACCACCTACCTATAAACCAGGTATTATAGATAACCACAAGGTGGGTAGAGGAGACCACCTACCTATAAACCAGATATTATAGATAACCACAAGGTGGGTAGAGGAGACCACCTACCTATAAACAAGGTATTATAGATAACCACAAGGTGGGTAGAGGAGACCACCTACCTATAAACCAGGTATTATAGATAACCACAAGGTGGGTAGAGGAGACCACCTACCTATAAACCAGGTATTATAGATAACCACAAGGTGGGTAGAGGAGACCACCTAACTATAAACCAGGTATTATAGGGTAACCAGCTCCTTATATACTATAGACATACAGAATGGATGATCTCCTAGCTGGGTGGTACCTACAGTGCCTTGCGAAAGTATTCGGCCCCCTTGAACTTTGCGACCTTTTGCCACATTTAACGCTTCAAACATAAAGATATAAAACGGTATTTTTTTGTGAAGAATCAACAACATGTGGGACGCAATCACGAAGTGGAACGACATTTATTGGATATTTCAAACTTTTTTAACAAATCAAAAACTGAAAAATTGGGTGTGCAAATTTATTCAGCCCCTTTACTTTCAGTGCAGCAAACTCTCTCCAGAAGTTCAGTGAGGATCTCTGAATGATCCAATGTTGACCTAAATGACTAATGATGATAAATACAATCCACCTGTGTGTAATCAAGTCTCCCTATTTAACAGAGATTATATACATAATGCACTATGATTTGTTTATTAATTATTTCTTTACAATGAATTGTGATGATAAATGTGTGAGCAACACGTTGCACCAGTGGGTCGGCTCTGCCATTCCACTATTTCATGATATTTCATGTAATGTTTCAATATTTCAGAGACATAAGTCATGTTATTGATTTTTAGAAGAGGTATTAGTTTGGATGTGTTTATTTTTTTCAGCGGATGAGTTGAGATCTGAAGCAATCGATGTAATTCTGTAGCTGTGTATCACAGATGTTCACGCAATACACAAGCAAACAAATTAAGCGCTCAATAACTTTAATATATTAATGTTCCCCTTGTTTTTTACATGATTAGCTAATGGACCAACATTACTGAAAGGCTTGGTCATGTTGCTATAATGGACCAACATTACTGAAAGGCTTGGTCATGTTGCTATAATGGACCAACATTACTGAAAGGCTTGGTCATGTTGCTATAATGGGACCAACATTACTGAAAGGCTTGGTCATGTTGCTATAATGGGACCAACATTACTGAAAGGCTTGGTCATGTTGCTATAATGGGACCAACATTACTGAAAGGCTTGGTCATGTTGCTATAATGGGACCAACATTACTGAAAGGCTTGGTCATGTTGCTATAATGGGACCAACATTACTGAAAGGCTTGGTCATGTTGCTATAATGGACCAACATTACTGAAAGGCTTGGTCATGTTGCTATAATGGACCAACATTACTGAAAGGCTTGGTCATGTTGCTATAATGGACCAACATTACTGAAAGGCTTGGTCATGTTGCTATAATGGACCAACATTACTGAAAGGCTTGGTCATGTTGCTATAATGGACCAACATTACTGAAAGGCTTGGTCATGTTGCTACATCTAAATGATTGAAATGGCCTGTACTTTCTCTCCAGTGAGTAGTGTTGGCTGAGCCTCAATAAGTAGAAAGGCCTGTACTTTCTATCCAGTGAGTAGTGGTGGTTGAGCCTTAAGTAGAAAGGCCTGTACTTTCTCTCCAGTGAGTAGTGTTGGCTGAGCCTTAAGTAGAAAGGCCTGTACTTTCTCTCCAGTGAGTAGTGGTGGTTGAGCATCAATAAGTAGAAAGGCCTGTACTTTCTCTCCAGTGAGTAGTGTTGGCTGAGCCTCAATAAGTAGAAAGGCCTGTACTTTCTCTCCAGTGAGTAGTGGTGGTTGAGCCTTAAGTAGAAAGGCCTGTACTTTCTCTCCAGTGAGTAGTGGTGGTTGAGCATTAATAAGTAGAAAGGCCTGTACTTTCTCTCCAGTGAGTAGTGGTGGTTGAGCCTTAAGTAGAAAGGCCTGTACTTTCTCTCCAGTGAGTAGTGTTGGCTGAGCATCAATAAGTAGAAAGGCCTGTACTTTCTCTACATTTACATTTAAGTCATTTAGCAGACGCTCTTATCCAGAGCGACTTACAAATTGGTGCATTCACCTTATGACATCCAGTGGAACAGCCACTTTACAATAGTGCATCTAAATCTTTTAAGGGGGTGAGAAGGATTACTTTATCCTATCCTAGGTATTCCTTAAAGAGGTGGGGTTTCAGGTGTCTCCGGAAGGTGGTGATTGACTCCGCTGTCCTGGCGTCGTGAGGGAGTTTGTTCCACCATTGAGGGGCCAGAGCAGCGAACAGTTTTGACTGGGCTGAACGGGAACTGTACTTCCTCAGTGGTAGGGAGGCGAGCAGGCCAGAGGTGGATGAACACAGTGCCCTTGTTTGGGTGTAGGGCCTGATCAGAGCCTGGAGGTACTGAGGTGCCGTTCCCTTCACAGCTCCGTAGGCAAGCACCATGGTCTTGTAGCGGATGCGAGCTTCAACTGGAAGCCAGTGGAGAGAGCGGAGGAGCGGGGTGACGTGAGAGAACTTGAGAAGGTTGAACACCAGACGGGCTGCGGCGTTCTGGATGAGTTGTAGGGGTTTAATGGCACAGGCAGGGAGCCCAGCCAACAGCGAGTTGCAGTAATCCAGACGGGAGATGACAAGTGCCTGGATTAGGACCTGCGCCGCTTCCTGTGTGAGGCAGGGTCGTACTCTGCGGATGTTGTAGAGCATGAACCTACAGGAACGGGCCACCGCCTTGATGTTAGTTGAGAACGACAGGGTGTTGTCCAGGATCACGCCAAGGTTCTTAGCGCTCTGGGAGGAGGACACAATGGAGTTGTCAACCGTGATGGCGAGATCATGGAACGGGCAGTCCTTCCCCGGGAGGAAGAGCAGCTCCGTCTTGCCGAGGTTCAGCTTGAGGTGGTGATCCGTCATCCACACTGATATGTCTGCCAGACATGCAGAGATGCGATTCGCCACCTGGTCATCAGAAGGGGGAAAGGAGAAGATTAATTGTGTGTCGTCTGCATAGCAATGATAGGAGAGACCATGTGAGGTTATGACAGAGCCAAGTGACTTGGTGTATAGCGAGAATAGGAGATGGCCTAGAACAGAGCCCTGGGGGACACCAGTGGTGAGAGCGCGTGGTGAGGAGACAGATTCTCGCCACGCCACCTGGTAGGAGCGACCTGTCAGGTAGGACACAATCCAAGCGTGGGCCGCGCTGGAGATGCCCAACTCGGAGAGGGTGGAGAGGAGGATCTGATGGTTCAGAGTATCGAAGGCAGCCGATAGGTCTAGAAGGATGAGAGCAGAGGAGAGAGAGTTAGCTTTAGCGGTGCGGAGCGCCTCCGTGATACAGAGAAGAGCAGTCTCAGTTGAATGACTAGTCTTGAAACCTGACTGATTTGGATCAAGAAGGTCATTCTGAGAGAGATAGCGGGAGAGCTGGCCAAGGACGGCACGTTCAAGAGTTTTGGAGAGAAAAGAAAGAAGGGATACTGGTCTGTAGTTGTTGACATCGGAGGGATCGAGTGTAGGTTTTTTCAGAAGGGGTGCAACTCTCGCTCTCTTGAAGACGGAAGGGACGTAGCCAGCGGTCAGGGATGAGTTGATGAGCGAGGTGAGGTAAGGGAGAAGGTCTCCGGAAATGGTCTGGAGAAGAGAGGAGGGGATAGGGTCAAGCGGGCAGGTTGTTGGGCGGCCGGCCGTCACAAGACGCGAGATTTCATCTGGAGAGAGAGGGGAGAAAGAGGTCAGAGCACAGGGTAGGGCAGTGTGAGCAGAACCAGCGGTGTCGTTTGACTTAGCAAACGAGGATCGGATGTAGGTCGACCTTCTTTTCAAAATGGTTGACGAAGTCATCTGCAGAGAGAGGAGGAGGGGGAGGGGAGGAGGATTCAGGAGGGAGGAGAAGGTGGCAAAGAGCTTCCTAGGGTTAGAGGCAGATGCTTGGAATTTAGAGTGGTAGAAAGTGGCTTTAGCAGCAGAGACAGAGGAGGAAAATGTAGAGAGGAGGGAGTGAAAGGATGCCAGGTCCGCAGGGAGGCGAGTTTTCCTCCATTTCCGCTCGGCTGCCCGGAGCCCTGTTCTGTGAGCTCGCAATGAGTTGTCGAGCCACGGAGCGGGAGGGGAGGACCGAGTAGTGTTGGTTGAGCCTTAAGTAGAAAGGCCTGTACTTTCTCTCCAGTGAGTAGTGGTGGTTGAGCATCAATAAGTAGAAAGGCCTGTACTTTCTCTCCAGTGAGTTGTGTTGGCTGAGCCTTAAGTAGAAAGGCCTGTACTTTCTCTCCAGTGAGTAGTGGTGGTTGAGCCTTAAGTAGAAAGGCCTGTACTTTCTCTCCAGTCAGTAGTGTTGGCTGAGCCTTAAGTAGAAAGGCCTGTACTTTCTCTCCAGTCAGTAGTGTTGGCTGAGCCTTAAGTAGAAAGGCCTGTACTTTCTCTCCAGTGAGTAGTGTTGTGTGAGCATCAATAAGTAGAAAGGCCTGTACTTTCTCTCCAGTGAGTAGTGTTGGCTGAGCCTTAAGTAGAAAGGCCTGTACTTTCTCTACATTTACATTTACATTTAAGTCATTTAGCAGACGCTCTTATCCAGAGCGACTTACAAATTGGTGCATTCACCTTATGACATCCAGTGGAACAGCCACTTTACAATAGTGCATCTAAATCTTTTAAGGGGGGGGTGAGAAGGATTACTTTATCCTATCCTAGGTATTCCTTAAAGAGGTGGGGTTTCAGGTGTCTCCGGAAGGTGGTGATTGACTCCGCTGTCCTGGCGTCGTGAGGGAGTTTGTTCCACCATTGGGGGGCCAGAGCAGCGAACAGTTTTGACTGGGCTGAGCGGGAACTGTACTTCCTCAGTGGTAGGGAGGCGAGCAGGCCAGAGGTGGATGAACGCAGTGCCCTTGTTTGGGTGTAGGGCCTGATCAGAGCCTGGAGGTACTGAGGTGCCGTTCCCCTCACAGCTCCGTAGGCAAGCACCATGGTCTTGTAGCGGATGCGAGCTTCAACTGGAAGCCAGTGGAGAGAGCGGAGGAGCGGGGTGACGTGAGAGAACTTGGGAAGGTTGAACACCAGACGGGCTGCGGCGTTCTGGATGAGTTGTAGGGGTTTAATGGCACAGGCAGGGAGCCCAGCCAACAGCGAGTTGCAGTAATCCAGACGGGAGATGACAAGTAGGAAGGCCTGTACTTTCTCTCCAGTGAGTAGTGTTGGTTGAGCATCAATAAGTAGAAAGGCCTGTACTTTCTCTCCAGTGAGTAGTGTTGGCTGAGCCTTAAGTAGAAAGGCCTGTACTTTCTCTACATTTACATTTACATTTAAGTCATTTAGCAGACGCTCTTATCCAGAGCGACTTACAAATTGGTGCATTCACCTTATGACATCCAGTGGAACAGCCACTTTACAATAGTGCATCTAAATCTTTTAAGGGGGGGGTGAGAAGGATTACTTTATCCTATCCTAGGTATTCCTTAAAGAGGTGGGGTTTCAGGTGTCTCCGGAAGGTGGTGATTGACTCCGCTGTCCTGGCGTCGTGAGGGAGTTTGTTCCACCATTGGGGGGCCAGAGCAGCGAACAGTTTTGACTGGGCTGAGCGGGAACTGTACTTCCTCAGTGGTAGGGAGGCGAGCAGGCCAGAGGTGGATGAACGCAGTGCCCTTGTTTGGGTGTAGGGCCTGATCAGAGCCTGGAGGTACTGAGGTGCCGTTCCCCTCACAGCTCCGTAGGCAAGCACCATGGTCTTGTAGCGGATGCGAGCTTCAACTGGAAGCAGTGGAGAGAGCCAGTGGAGGAGCGGGGTGACGTGAGAGAACTTGGGAAGGTTGAACACCAGACGGGCTGCGGCGTTCTGGATGAGTTGTAGGGGTTTAATGGCACAGGCAGGGAGCCCAGCCAACAGCGAGTTGCAGTAATCCAGACGGGAGATGACAAGTAGGAAGGCCTGTACTTTCTCTCCAGTGAGTAGTGTTGGTTGAGCATCAATAAGTAGAAAGGCCTGTACTTTCTCTCCAGTGAGTAGTGTTGGCTGAGCCTTAAGTAGAAAGGCCTGTACTTTCTCTCCAGTGAGTAGTGTTGGTTGAGCCTTAAGTAGAAAGGCCTGTACTTTCTCTCCAGTGAGTAGTGTTGGTTGAGCCTTAAGTAGAAAGGCCTGTACTTTCTCTCCAGTGAGTAGTGTTGGTTGAGCCTTAAGTAGAAAGGCCTGTACTTTCTCTCCAGTGAGTAGTGTTGGCTGAGCCTTAAGTAGAAAGGCCTGTACTTTCTCTCCAGTGAGTAGTGTTGGTTGAGCCTTAAGTAGAAAGGCCTGTACTTTCTCTCCAGTGAGTAGTGTTGGCTGAGCCTTAAGTAGAAAGGCCTGTACTTTCTCTCCAGTGAGTAGTGTTGGCTGAGCCTTAAGTAGAAAGGCCTGGTGTTCCATGTTTGACAATAGCAAAGCCATTTTACTACTCTGCAGATGTTTTATGTCCTCCACTATCAACAACATTAAGTTAAGTTGCAGATTAGGCAATAATGTAGCCTACACTCTGTTTGTTGTTCTTCCAACCAACACCTGATCTGTATCATGGTCTGTTCTCTGTGTTAACCCAACAGGTTCTGGACGTGCTCTGTTCTCTGTGTTAACCCAACAGGTTCTGGACGTGCTCTGTTCTCTGTGTTAACCCAACAGGTTCTGTATCATGGTCTGTTCTCTGTGTTAACCCAACAGGTTCTGTATCATGGTCTGTTCTCTGTGTTAACCCAACAGGTTCTGTATCATGGTCTGTTCTTTGTGTTAACCCAACAGGTTCTGTATCATGCTCTGTTCTCTGTGTTAACCCAACAGGTTCTGGACGTGCTCTGTTCTCTGTGTGTCTGTCATGGCGTGGCGGTGCGGTCCAACCAACACCTGATCTGTGACAACCTGCTACCTGGCAGAGACCTGCTTCTACAGACACGACTTGTCAACCATGTCAGCAGGTACAGCCTTCTTCCTCCACCTCCCCTAACTCTAACCCTAACCCAAACCCAAACCCAAACCCTAACCCTAACTCTAACTCTAACCCAAACCCTAACCCTAACCCTAACTCTAACCCAAACCCTAACCCAAACCCTAACCCTAACCCTAACCCAAACCCTCATCAATCTACACACAATACCCCATAATGACATCACAATACCCCATAATGACATCACAATACCCCATAATGACATCACAATACCTCATAATGACATCACATTACATCACAATGACATCACAATACCCCATAATGACATCACATTACATCATAATGCAATCACAATACCCTATAATGACATCACATTACATCATAATGACATCACAATACCCTATAATGACATCACATTACATCATAATGCAATCACAATACCCTATAATGACATCATAATGACATCACAATACCTCATAATGACATCACAATACCCCATAATGACATCTCAATAACTCATAATGACATCACAATACCCCATAATAACATCACATTACATCATAATGCAATCACAATACCCCATAATAACATCACATTACATCATAATGCAATCACAATACTTCATAATGACATCACATTACCTCATAATGACATCACATTACATCATAATGCAATCACAATACCTCATAATGACATCACAATACCCTATAATGACATCACATTACATCATAATGCAATCACAATACCCTATAATGACATCACATTACATCATAATGACATCACAATACCTCATAATGACATCACAATACCTCATAATGACATCACAATACATCATAATGACATCACATTACATCATAATGCAATCACAATACCTCATAATGACATCACAATACCCTATAATGACATCACATTACATCATAATGCAATCACAATACCCTATAATGACATCACATTACATCATAATGACATCACAATACCTCATAATGACATCACAATACCCTATAATGACATCACATTACATCATAATGCAATCACAATACCCTATAAAGACATCACATTACATCATAATGACATCACAATACCTCATAATGACATCACAATACCCCATAATGACATCTCAATAACTCATAATGACATCACAATACCCCATAATAACATCACATTACATCATAATGCAATCACAATACCCCATAATAACATCACATTACATCATAATGCAATCACAATACCTCATAATGACATCACATTACCCCATAATAACATCACATTACATCATAATGCAATCACAATACCTCATAATGACATCACATTACCTCATAATGACATCACAATACTTCATAATGACATCACATTACATCATAATGCAATCACAATACCCGCTAATGCAATCACAATACCTCATAATGACATCACATTACCTCATAATGACATCACAATACCTCATAATGACATCACAATACCCCATAATGACATCACAATACCTCATATTTATTACTTTTATTATACACAGATTCTAAATAGCTGTTGAAAACAAATGTGTATTTTGTGGTTGTGACCCAGAGCCTCTTGACCATTTATTCTGGAACTCTTCTTATGTCAGAAGATAATTGGAGTGAGTTAGAAGATTTTATTTTAAAGAAACGACTATTTAATGTTAATAAACTCTGATAGGATGTTTTATTTTGATCCAAATGATCTGGACCCTGATTTAGTTTTCATTGTTGGTTGGTTTATTTTTCAGGACAGATTCTTTATCCATCAAATGAGGTGGGAGGAGAACAAACACCTCTTCACATTGTTTAAGATCATTTCAAAATAATATTTAAATATTTCTATCAGTAAGTGTAAAAACAAAAAAGCAAACTTTTAGAAATATTGAAAATGTGTCTCGATATGTAATAGGTTTATGTTGTCCTTGTTTGTATACAGTGGCAAGAAACAGTATGTGAACCCTTTGGAAATATCTGGATTTCTGCATAAATTGGTCATACAATTGGATCTGATCTTCATCTAAGTCACAACAAACACAGTCTGCTTAAACTAATAACACACAAACAATTATACGTGTTCAATATAGACAAGAAAAACAACATTGTTCCAGTATTGAACTTTAACCGACATTAACCCCTTGTTATCCTTCTTCCCACATGGCAGCATGAGGCCTAACATCTTCCTGGGTGTGAGTGAAGGCTCCGCCCAGTACAGGAAGTGGTATTATGAGCTGATGGTGGACCAGGTGTTACCCTTCGTTACGGCCGAAGCCACACATCTCAGAGTGGGCTGGGCCACCACGGACGGCTACCAACCCTACCCCGGGGGAGGAGAGGGCTGGGGGGGAAATGGGCTCGGTGACGACCTGTACTCCTACGGCTTCGACGGCTTGCACCTGTGGTCAGGTAAGATAGCTAGTCTGTTATATTCACCTGTGGTCAGGTAAGATAGCTAGTCTGTTATATTCACCTGTGGTCAGGTAAGATAGCTAGTCTGTTATATTCACCTGTGGTCAGGTAAGATAGCTAGTCTGTTATATTCACCTGTGGTCAGGTAAGATAGCTAGTCTGTTATATTCACCTGTGGTCAGGTAAGATAGCTAGTCTGTTATATTCACCTGTGGTCAGGTAAGATAGCTAGTCTGTTATATTCACCTGTGGTCAGGTAAGATAGCTAGTCTGTTATATTCACCTGTGGTCAGGTAAGATAGCTAGTCTGTTATATTCACCTGTGGTCAGGTAAGATAGCTAGTCTGTTATATTCACCTGTGGTCAGGTAAGATAGCTAGTCTGTTATATTCACCTGTGGTCAGGTTAGATAGTTACTATGTTATATTCACCTGTGGTCAGGTGAGATAGCTAGATAGTTGTGCCTGTAGTCAGGTTAGATAGTTAGTTACTATATTATATCAGTCTGTTATATTCACCTGTGGTCAGGTAAGATAGCTAGTCTGTTATATTCACCTGTGGTCAGGTAAGATAGCTAGTAGTTATATTCACCTGTGGTCAGGTAAGATAGCTAGTCTGTTATATTCACCTGTGGTCAGGTAAGATAGCTAGTCTGTTATATTCACCTGTGGTCAGGTGAGATAGCTAGTCTATTATATTCACCTGTAGTCAGGTTAGATAGCTAGTTCTATTATATTCACCTGTGGTCAGGTAAGATAGCTAGTCTGTTATATTCACCTGTGGTCAGGTAGATAGCTAGTCTGTTATATTCACCTGTGGTCAGGTAGATCAGTCTAGTTATATTCACCTGTGGTCAGGTAAGATAGCTAGTCTATTATATTCACCTGTGGTCAGGTAAGATAGTTAGTCTGTTATATTCACCTGTGGTCAGGTAAGATAGTTAGTCTATTATATTCACCTGTGGTCAGGTAAGATAGCTAGTCTGTTATATTCACCTGTGGTCAGGTAAGATAGCTAGTCTGTTATATTCACCTGTGGTCAGGTAAGATAGCTAGTCTATTATATTCACCTGTGGTCAGGTTAGATAGCTAGTCTATTATATTCACCTGTGGTCAGGTAAGATAGTTACTATGTTATATTCACCTGTGGTCAGGTAGATAGCTAGTCTGTTATATTCACCTGTGGTCAGGTAAGATAGCTATATTATATTCACCTGTAGTCAGGTTAGATAGTTACTACTATATTATATTCACCTGTAGTCAGGTTAGATAGTTAGATAGTTACTATATTATATTCACCTGTAGTCAGGTTAGATAGTTAGATAGTTACTATATTATATTCACCTGTAGTCAGGTTAGATAGTTAGATAGTTACTATATTATATTCACCTGTAGTCAGGTTAGATAGATAGTTAGATAGTTACTATATTATATTCACCTGTAGTCAGGTTAGATAGTTACTATATTATATTCACCTGTAGTCAGGTTAGATAGTTACTATATTATATTCACCTGTAGTCAGATAGTTAGATAGTTAGATAGTTAGATAGTTACTATATTATATTCACCTGTAGTCAGGTTAGATAGTTAGATAGTTACTATATTATATTCACCTGTAGTCAGGTTAGATAGTTAGATAGTTACTATATTATATTCACCTGTAGTCAGGTTAGATAGTTAGATAGTTACTATATTATATTCACCTGTAGTCAGGTTAGATAGTTAGATAGTTACTATATTATATTCACCTGTAGTCAGGTTAGATAGTTAGATAGTTACTATATTATATTCACCTGTGGTCAGGTTAGATAGTTAGATAGTTACTATATTATATTCACCTGTAGTCAGGTTAGATAGTTAGATAGTTACTATATTATATTCACCTGTGGTCAGGTAAGATAGCTAGTCTGTTATATTCAGTCAGGTTAGATAGTTAGTTCTATATTATATTCACCTGTAGTCAGGTTAGATATAGTTAGTTACTATATTATATTCACCTGTAGTCAGGTTAGATAGTTACTATATTATATTCACCTGTAGTCAGGTTAGATAGTTACTATATTATATTCACCTGTAGTCAGGTTAGATAGTTACTATATTATATTCACCTGTAGTCAGGTTAGATAGTTACTATATTATATTCACCTGTAGTCAGGTTAGATAGTTACTATATTATATTCACCTGTAGTCAGGTTAGATAGTTACTATATTATATTCACCTGTAGTCAGATAGTTAGATAGTTACTATATTATATTCACCTGTAGTCAGGTTAGATAGTTACTATATTATATTCACCTGTAGTCAGGTTAGATAGTTACTATATTATATTCACCTGTAGTCAGGTTAGATAGTTACTATATTATATTCACCTGTAGTCAGGTTAGATAGTTACTATATTATATTCACCTGTAGTCAGGTTAGATAGTTACTATATTATATTCACCTGTAGTCAGGTTAGGTTAGATAGTTACTATATTATATTCACCTGTAGTCAGGTTAGATAGTTAGATAGTTACTATATTATATTCACCTGTGGTCAGGTTAGATAGTTACTATATTATATTCACCTGTAGTCAGGTTAGATAGTTACTATATTATATTCACCTGTAGTCAGGTTAGATAGTTACTATATTATATTCACCTGTAGTCAGGTTAGATAGTTAGATAGTTACTATATTATATTCACCTGTAGTCAGGTTAGATAGTTACTATATTATATTCACCTGTAGTCAGGTTAGATAGTTAGATAGTTACTATATTATATTCACCTGTAGTCAGGTTAGATAGTTAATATATTATATTCACCTGTAGTCAGGTTAGAGTAGGTTAGATAGTTACTATATTATATTCACCTGTAGTTAGATAGTTACTATATTATATTCAGTAGTCAGGTTAGATAGTTACTATATTATATTCACCTGTAGTCAGGTTAGATAGTTAGTCAGGTTAGATAGTTACTATATTATATTCACCTGTAGTCAGGTTAGATAGTTACTATATTATATTCACCTGTAGTCAGGTTAGATAGTTACTATATTATATTCAGATCAGGTTAGATAGTTACTATATTATATTCACCTGTAGTCAGGTTAGATAGTTACTATATTATATTCACCTGTAGTCAGGTTAGATAGTTACTATATTATATTCACCTGTAGTCAGGTTAGATAGTTACTATATTATATTCACCTGTAGTCAGGTTAGATCAGTTAGATAGTTACTATATTATATTCAGAGTCAGGTTAGATAGTTACTATATTATATTCACCTGTAGTCAGGTTAGATAGTTACTATATTATATTCACCTGTAGTCAGGTTAGATAGTTACTATATTATATTCACCTGTAGTCAGGTTAGATAGTTACTATATTATATTCACCTGTAGTCAGGTTAGATAGTTACTATATTATATTCACCTGTAGTCAGATAGTTAGATAGTTACTATATTATATTCACCTGTAGTCAGGTTAGATAGTTAGATAGTTACTATATTATATTCACCTGTAGTCAGGTTAGATAGTTACTATATTATATTCACCTGTAGTCAGGTTAGATAGTTACTATATTATATTCACCTGTAGTCAGGTTAGATAGTTACTATATTATATTCACCTGTAGTCAGGTTAGATAGTTACTATATTATATTCACCTGTAGTCAGGTTAGATAGTTACTATATTATATTCACCTGTAGTCAGGTTAGATAGTTACTATATTATATTCACCTGTAGTCAGGTTAGATAGTTACTATATTATATTCACTGTAGTCTGTAGTCAGGTTAGATAGTTAGATAGTTACTATATTATATTCACCTGTAGTCAGGTTAGATAGTTACTATATTATATTCACCTGTAGTCAGGTTAGATAGTTAGATAGTTACTATATTATATTCACCTGTAGTCAGGTTAGATAGTTAGATAGTTACTATATTATATTCACCTGTAGTCAGGTTAGATAGTTACTATATTATATTCACCTGTCAGGTCAGGTTAGATAGTTACTATATTATATTCACCTGTAGTCAGGTTAGATAGTTACTATATTATATTCACCTGTAGTCAGGTTAGATCAGTTAGATAGTTACTATATTATATTCACCTGTAGTCAGGTTAGATAGTTACTATATTATATTCACCTGTAGTCAGGTTAGATAGTTAGATAGTTACTATATTATATTCACCTGTAGTCAGGTTAGGTTAGATAGTTACTATATTATATTCACCTGTAGTCAGGTTAGATAGTTACTATATTATATTCAGTCAGGTTAGATAGTTACTATTATATTCACCTGTAGTCAGGTTAGATAGTTACTATATTATATTCACCTGTAGTCAGGTTAGATAGTTACTATATTATATTCACCTGTAGTCAGGTTAGATAGTTACTATATTATATTACCTGTAGTATTATATTCACTATATTATATTCAGGTTAGTCAGGTTAGATAGTTACTATATTATATTCACCTGTAGTCAGGTTAGATAGTTACTATATTATATTCACCTGTAGTCAGGTTAGATAGTTACTATATTATATTCACCTGTAGTCAGGTTAGATAGTTAGATAGTTACTATATTATATTCACCTGTAGTCAGGTTAGATAGTTACTATATTATATTCACCTGTAGTCAGGTTAGATAGTTAGATATATTATATTCACCTGTAGTCAGGTTAGATAGTTACTATATTATATTCACCTGTAGTCAGGTTAGATAGTTACTATATTATATTCACCTGTAGTCAGGTTAGATAGTTACTATATTATATTCACCTGTAGTCAGGTTAGATAGTTACTATATTATATTCACCTGTAGTCAGGTTAGATAGTTACTATATTATATTCACCTGTAGTCAGGTTAGATAGTTAGATAGTTACTATATTATATTCACCTGTAGTCAGGTTAGATAGTTACTATATTATATTCACCTGTAGTCAGGTTAGATAGTTAGATAGTTACTATATTATATTCACCTGTAGTCAGGTTAGATAGTTAGATAGTTACTATATTATATTCACCTGTAGTCAGGTTAGATAGTTAGATAGTTACTATATTATATTCAGTAGTCAGGTTAGATAGTTACTATATTATATTCACCTGTAGTCAGGTTAGATAGTTACTATATTATATTCACCTGTAGTCAGGTTAGATAGTTACTATATTATATTCACCTGTAGTCAGGTTAGATAGTTACTATATTATATTCACCTGTAGTCAGGTTAGATAGTTACTATATTATATTCACCTGTAGTCAGGTTAGATAGTTACTATATTATATTCACCTGTAGTCAGGTTAGATAGTTACTATATTATATTCACCTGTAGTCAGGTTAGATAGTTACTATATTATATTCACCTGTAGTCAGGTTAGATAGTTAGATAGTTACTATATTATATTCACCTGTAGTCAGGTTAGATAGTTAGATAGTTACTAT
>NW_025745913.1:87500-125000 GCF_021184085.1 Oncorhynchus gorbuscha | reverse complement strand
AATTATTGACACCCTATATAAAGATGAGCAGAAATAAATTATTGACACCCTTTATAAAGATGAGCAGAAATAAATTATTGACACCCTAAAAGCCTAAATAAATTATTGACACCCTTTATAAAGATGAGCAGAAATAAATTATTGACACCCTTTATAAAGATGAGCAGAAATAAATTATTGACACCCTAAAAGCCTAAATAAATTATTGACACCCTTTGTAAAGATGAGCAGAAATAAATTATTGACACCCTTTATAAAGATGAGCAGAAATAAATACTGAGCTACATTGTATCCTCAAAATGTTTTATTTGTATTATTGTATAATAATGAAATTGATCAGAGAAAGATATTTTGTTTAACAAGTAATTTTTTTTTTCTCTCCCTTTAAAAGGTAGGGGTCATAAATTATTGACACACCTGTTTTCAATATTCACCTTTTTATTTTATTTTTGTTTTATTTTACCTTTATTTAACTAAAAGTCAGTTAATTTTGAAGTCGCTTCTGGATAAGAGAGTCTGAAATAAATGATTGACACCCTAAATGTAAATGTAAGAACAAATTATTATTCTTACACCTTTTAAAGATGAGGATAACGCCACTGAGCTTTTTTTCTAGAATGTTTCATGAGTTGGACACATTAGGAGGGATCTTAGACACACAGATACATGTTTCATGAGTTGGACATTATTGACACCCATTAGGGAGGGATCTTAGACCACAGATACATGTTTCATGAGTTGGACACATTAGGAGGGATCTTAGACCACAGATACATGTTTATGAGTTGGACACATTAGGAGGGATCTTAGAAACACAGATACATGTTTCATGAGTTGGACACATTAGGAGGGATCTTAGATCCTCAAAGATACATGTTTCATGAGTTGGACACATTAGGAGGGAAATTAGACCAGAAAGATACATGTTTCATGAGTTGGACACATTAGGAGGGATCTTAGACCACACAGATACATGTTTCATAAGTTGGACACATTAGGAGGGATCTTAGACCACAGATACATGTTTCATGAGTTGGAGGACACATTAGGAGGGATCTTAGACCACACAGATACATGTTTCATGAGTTGGACACATTAGGAGGGATCTTAGACCACAGATACATGTTTCATGAGTTGGACACATTAGGAGGGATCTTAGACCACACAGATACATGTTTCATGAGTTGGACACATTAGGAGGGATCTTAGACCACAGATACATGTTTCATGAGTTGGACACATTAGGAGGGATCTTAGACCACACAGATACATGTTCCATGAGTTGGACACATTAGGAGGGATCTTAGACCACAGATACATGTTTCATGAGTTGGAGGACACATTAGGAGGGATCTTAGACCACAGATACATGTTTCATTGGCACACACCACTGGGTGGACGTGGCCTTTATCCTCATCTGACCAAAGCACCGGTTCCAATGCAACATTCATAATCTACATTTATCGATGGCCATCTCACTGAAATCCTGTGGTTTGAATGGAGGAGGGCAGTCCACAAGCACAGACAAAGGATATGAAGGATCTGTATGGAGGAGGGCAGTCCACAAGCACAGACAAAGGATATGAAGGATCTGAATGGAGGAGGGCAGTCCACAAGCACAGACAAAGGATATGAAGGATCTGAATGGAGGAGGGCAGTCCACAAGCACAGACAAAGGATATGAAGGATCTGAATGGAGGAGGGCAGTCCACAAGCACAGACAAAGGATATGAAGGATCTGTATGGAGGAGGTCTAAGAGTCCTTTGACAAGATCACAGACAAAGGATTGTATGGAAGGATCTGTAAGGGTTCTGTATGGAGGAATGGTCTAAGACGTACCTTTGAGAATGATGTATTAAATCATATAATTTCAATTGTATGGAGGTCTAAGATCTGTAAGGGTTCTGTATGGAGGTCTAAGATCTGTAAGGGTTCTGTATGGAGGTCTAAGATCTGTAAGGGTTCTGTATGGAGGCCTTGTCTAAGATCTGTATGGAGGTCTAAGATCTGTAAGGGTTCTGTATGGAGGTCTAAGATCTGTAAGGGTTCTGTATGGAGGTCTAAGATCTGTAAGGGTTCTGTATGGAGGTCTAAGATCTGTAAGGGTTCTGTATGGAGGTCTAAGATCTGTAAGGGTTCTGTATGGAGGTCTAAGATCTGTAAGGGTTCTGTATGGAGGTCTAAGATCTGTAAGGGTTCTGTATGGAGGTCTAAGATCTGTAAGGGTTCTGTATGGAGGTCTAAGATCTGTAAGGGTTCTGTATGGAGGTCTAAGATCTGTAAGGGTTCTGTATGGAGGTCTAAGATCTGTAAGGGTTCTGTATGGAGGTCTAAGATCTGTAAGGGTTCTGTATGGAGGTCTAAGATCTGTAAGGGTTCTGTATGGAGGTCTAAGATCTGTAAGGGTTCTGTATGGAGGTCTAAGATCTGTAAGGGTTCTGTATGGAGGTCTAAGATCTGTAAGGGTTCTGTATGGAGGTCTAAGATCTGTAAGGGTTCTGTATGGAGGTCTAAGATCTGTAAGGGTTCTGTATGGAGGTCTAAGATCTGTAAGGGTTCTGTATGGAGGTCTAAGATCTGTAAGGGTTCTGTATGGAGGTCTAAGATCTGTAAGGGTTCTGTATGGAGGTCTAAGATCTGTAAGGGTTCTGTATGGAGGTCTAAGATCTGTAAGGGTAAGATCTGTAAGGGTTCTGTATGGAGGTCTAAGATCTGTAAGGGTTCTGTATGGAGGTCTAAGATCTGTAAGGGTTCTGTATGGAGGTCTAAGATCTGTAAGGGTTCTGTATGGAGGTCTAAGATCTGTAAGGGTTCTGTATGGAGGTCTAAGATCTGTAAGGGTTCTGTATGGAGGTCTAAGATCTGTAAGGGTTCTGTATGGAGGTCTAAGATCTGTAAGGGTTCTGTATGGAGGTATAAGATCTGTAAGGGTTCTGTATGGAGGTATAAGATCTGTAAGGGTTCTGTATGGAGGTCTAAGATCTGTAAGGGTTCTGTATGGAGGTCTAAGATCTGTAAGGGTTCTGTATGGAGGTCTAAGATCTGTAAGGGTTCTGTATGGAGGTCTAAGATCTGTAAGGGTTCTGTAAGATGGAGGTCTAAGATCTGTAAGGGTTCTTTGGAGGGTTCTGTATGGAGGTTCTGTATGGAGGTATAAGATCTGTAAGGGTTCTGTATGGAGGTATAAGATCTGTAAGGGTTCTGTATGGAGGTCTAAGATCCCTCCTAATGTGTTCTCCAACTCATGAAACGTGATGAAAAGGCTCAGTGCTGTTTTCCTCACCAGGCACTGAAAGGTATTAAAACAGGGCTGTCAATAACTTTGACCCTGACCATTTTGAGATGTGTTTTGTATTACATATTAAACAGAACATCTTCCTATTACCAATTGTATTATTATAAAATAATATAATGTCCCTATTTTTTGTGTGCATACAATACAGCTCAGTATTTCAATTATACAGTCATTTCTGCTCGTCTTTATCGAGGGTGTCAGTCATTTCTGCTCGTCTTTATCGAGGGTGTCAGTCATTTCTGCTCGTCTTTATCGAGGGTGTCAGTCATTTCTGCTCGTCTTTATCGAGGGTGTCAGTCATTTCTGCTCGTCTTTATCGAGGGTGTCAGTAGTTTCTGCTCGTCTTTATCGAGGGTGTCAGTAGTTTCTGCTCGTCTTTATCGAGGGTGTCAGTTTCTCTGCCTTTATCGAGGGTGTCAGTAGTTATACTATATTATATTCAGTAGTTTCTGCTCGTCTTTATCGAGGGTGTCAGTAGTTTCTGCTCGTCTTTATCGAGGGTGTCAGTCATTTCTGCTCGTCTTTATCGAGGGTGTCAGTAGTTTGTGCTCGTCTTTATCGAGGGTGTCAGTAGTTTCTGCTCGTCTTTATCGAGGGTGTCAGTCATTTCTGCTCGTCTTTATCGAGGGTGTCAGTAGTTTCTGCTCGTCTTTATCGAGGGTGTCAGTAGTTTCTGCTCGTCTTTATCGAGGGTGTCAGTAGTTTCTGCTCGTCTTTATCGAGGGTGTCAGTAGTTTCTGCTCGTCTTTATCGAGGGTGTCAGTAGTTTCTGCTCGTCTTTATCGAGGGTGTCAGTAGTTTCTGCTCGTCTTTATCGAGGGTGTCAGTAGTTTCTGCTCGTCTTTATCGAGGGTGTCAGTAGTTTCTGCTCGTCTTTATCGAGGGTGTCAGTAGTTTCTGCTCGTCTTTATCGAGGGTGTCAGTAGTTTCGGACGCCGCTTTATATTTCTGTGTGCATCGACGTACATGCCGATTTCTCGCAGGACAATAATTGTTAGATCAAATTGTTAGATCAAATGTTCTGATAGCCAGTGTATCCCAGCAGACAGTCAGAGGGTCAGTACTCTGGAATGGGACGGTTGGTGGTCTACTGTGGGATGGATCCAGTTCACTGAATGGTCTTTCTGTCCAGCTAATGACGTTATGCCCATAGAGCTCTGTTTAAGAAGATAGGCTAATGAACCACAATGCAATAGCTGGATAGAGAACTACTTGTGTCGTATGTTGAACTATCTCAATCTCTATTGCAAAATTGATTTTTGTCTCAATGAGGTAAACCTGAATGAATAAAGGTTAACAAAACACAATGTAGAAAAACTCTTCTTCTTCTTCTCCTTCTTCTTCTCCTTCTTCTTCTTCTCCTAATCCGTCTTCTCCTTCTTCTTCTCCTAATCCGTCTTCTTCTTCTCCTAATCCGTCTTCTTCTTCTTCTTCTTCTTCTTCTTCTTCTTCTTCTTCTTCTTCTTCTTCTTCTTCTTCTTCTTCTTCTTCTTCTTCTTCTTCTTCCTAATCTTCTTCTTCTCCTAATCCTTCTTCTTCTTCTTCTTCTAATCCTTTTTCTCCTTCTCCTAACCCTTCTCCTCCTTCTTCTTCTTCTTCTCCTAATCCGTCTTCTCCTTCTTCTTTTTCTTCTAATCCTTCTCCTTCTTCTTCTTCTTCTTCTTCTAATCCTTCTCCTCCTTCTTCTTCATCTTCTTCTTCTCCTAATCTGTCTTCACCTTCTTCTTCTTCTCCTAATCCTTCTTCTTCTTCTCCTAATCCTTCTTCTTCTTCTTCTCCTAATCCTTTTTCTCCTTCTTCTCCTTCTTCCTCCTCTTCTTCCCTCCAGAGTGCGTTTCCTGCTGGGTGGTCGCCAAGGAGAGTTTAAGTTCCTGCCCCCGCCGGGCTACGCTCCGTGTTTCGAGGCTGTGCTACCCAGGGAGAAGCTGAGAGTGGAACACAGCCAGGAGTACAAGGAGGACCACAGTGAGACCAGGGATCTACTGGGTCCCACTATCACCCTGTCCCAGGCTGCCTTCACCCCTACACCTGTTGACACCAGCCAGGTGGGTAAAGAATACCCTTTACTATACTGTGTCATGATGGGTGTCAACTCTACTTTAACTAGTCAACAACTAACAGGGGTTAAGGTCAATTGACTAGCCTCTCTTGCCTCAGTAGTTTGCCCAGATCTACTTTAACTAGTCAACAACTAACAGGTGTTAAGGTCAATTGACTAGCCTCCCTTGCCTCAGTAGTTAGCCCAGATCTACTTTAACTAGTCAACAACTAACAGGGGTTAAGGTCAATTGACTAGCCTCCCTTGCCTCAGTAGTTTGCCCAGATCTACTTTAACTAGTCAACAACTAACAGGGGTTAAGGTCAATTGACTAGCCTCCCTTGCCTCAGTAGTTAGCCCAGATCTACTTTAACTAGTCAACAACTAACAGGGGTTAAGGTCAATTGACTAGCCTCCCTTGCCTCAGTAGTTTGCCCAGATCTAATTTAACTAGTCAACAACTAACAGGGGTTAAGGTCAATTGACTAGCCTCCCTTGCCTCAGTAGTTAGCCCAGATCAACACTAGTTATACCAAAGTGAGGTCCCAGAACAACAACCTCTGTCCCCATGCACTGTGTGGGTAATGCTTGTGGCCAACGGCATGTACTTCCTGTGTAATGCTTGTGGCCAACGGCATGGACTTCCTGTGTAATGCTTGTGGCCAACGGCATGGACTTCCTGTGTAATGCTTGTGGCCAACGGCATGGACTTCCTGTGTAATGCTTGTGGCCAACGGCATGGACTTCCTGTGTAATGCTTGTGGCCAACGGCATGGACTTCCTGTGTAATGCTTGTGGCCAACGGCATGGACTTCCCGTGTAATGCTTGTGGCCAACGGCATGGACTTCCCGTGTAATGCTTGTGGCCAACGGCATGGACTTCCTGTGTAATGCTTGTGGCCAAAGCCTTGGACTTCCTGTGTAATGCTTGTGGCCAACGGCATGGACTCCCTGTGTAATGCTTGTGGCCAACGGCATGTACTTCCTGTGTAATGCTTGTGGCCAACGGCATGGACTTCCTGTGTAATGCTTGTGGCCAACGGCATGGACTTCCTGTGTAATGCTTGTGGCCAACGGCATGGACTTCCTGTGTAATGCTTGTGGCCAACGGCATGGACTTTGTAATGCTTGTGTAATGCCAACGGCATGGACTTCCTGTGTAATGCTTGTGGCCAACGGCATGGACTTCCTGTGTAATGCTTGTGGCCAACGGCATGGACTTCCTGTGTAATGCTTGTGGCCAACGGCATGGACTTCCTGTGTAATGCTTGTGGCCAACGGCATGGACTTCCTGTGTAATGCTTGTGGCCAACGGCATGGACTTCCTGTGTAATGCTTGTGGCCAACGGCATGGACTTCCTGTGTAATGCTTGTGGCCAACGGCATGGACTTCCTGTGTAATGCTTGTGGCCAACGGCATGGACTTCCTGTGTAATGCTTGTGGCCAACGGCATGGACTTCCTGTGTAATGCTTGTGGCCAACGGCATGGACTTCCTGTGTAATGCTTGTGGCCAACGGCATGGACTTCCTGTGTAATGCTTGTGGCCAACGGCATGGACTTCCTGTGTAATGCTTGTGGCCAACGGCATGGACTTCCTGTGTAATGCTTGTGGCCAACGGCATGGACTTCCTGTGTAATGCTTGTGGCCAACGGCATGGACTTCCTGTGTAATGCTTGTGGCCAACGGCATGGACTTCCTGTGTAATGCTTGTGGCCAACGGCATGGACTTCCTGTGTAATGCTTGTGGCCAACGGCATGGACTTCCTGTGTAATGCTTGTGGCCAATGGCATGGACTTCCTGTGTAATGCTTGTGGCCAACGGCATGGACTTCCTGTGTAATGCTTGTGGCCAACAGCATGGACTTCCTGTGTAATGCTTGTGGCCAACGGCATGGACTCCCTGTGTAATGCTTGTGGCCAACGGCATGGACTTCCTGTGTAATGCTTGTGGCCAACGGCATGGACTCCCTGTGTAATGCTTGTGGCCAACGGCATGGACTTCCTGTGTAATGCTTGTGGCCAACGGCATGGACTTCCTGTGTAATGCTTGTGGCCAACGGCATGGACTTCCTGTGTAATGCTTGTGGCCAACGGCATGGACTTCCTGTGTAATGCTTGTGGCCAACGGCATGGACTTCCTGTGTAATGCTTGTGGCCAACGGCATGGACTTCCTGTGTAATGCTTGTGGCCAACGGCATGGACTTCCTGTGTAATGCTTGTGGCCAACGGCATGGACTTCCTGTGTAATGCTTGTGGCCAACGGCATGGACTTCCTGTGTAATGCTTGTGGCCAACGGCATGGACTTCCTGTGTAATGCTTGTGGCCAACGGCATGGACTTCCTGTGTAATGCTTGTGGCCAACGGCATGGACTTCCTGTTTCAGGTTGTTCTGCCTCCTCACCTGGAGAGGATCAGGGAGAAGCTGGCCGAGAACATCCATGAGCTGTGGGTGATGAATAAGATTGACCTGGGCTGGACCTACGGAGCTGTGAGTACACACGTGCGCGCTAATGATGCGCGGGTCAGCTGTTTGTTCACCCGCACCTCCTGAAATGGCTAATAACCCATCCACAATGGTTTAGAACTGCGTAAAACTTGCTCTAAAACGGAAACATTTTGGGTGGGGGGAATTGCAGGAAATAAACTTTAAAATGTTAATTTTTCTCTCTGCCGTCAAGACTGGGGTCATTACATTTTCCTTCCCACTTGTTGAGTGGGGGGGGGCAAATCTCGCATAGGGCCCCCAAAAGACTAGAGCCGGCCCTGGTCATCACTTGTTGTCCTAGAAGACTAAATAAACCCTTACTCACCAGAATGTAATACATCATGGAATGACATCAGTTGGTTTCCTCTTTCATCTTTCATCTCTGATGTTCTAGAGCAGCAAGGGGTTAGACTGCCCTGTAGGGGCTTAGACTGCCCTGTAGGGAGTTAGACTGCCCTGTAGGGGGTTAGACTGCCCTGTAGGGGGTTAGACTGCCCTGTAGGGGGTTAGACTGCCCTGTAGGGGGTTAGACTGCCCTGTAGGGGGTTAGACTGCCCTGTAGGGGGTTAGACTGCCCTGTAGGGGTTAGACTGCCCTGTAGGGGGTTAGACTGCCCTGTAGGGGGTTAGACTGCCCTGTAGGGGGTTAGACTGCCCTGTAGGGGGTTAGACTGCCCTGTAGGGGGTTAGACTGCCCTGTAGGGGGTTAGACTGCCCTGTAGGGGGTTAGACTGCCCTGTAGGGGGTTAGACTGCCCTGTAGGGAGTTAGACTGCCCTGTAGGGGGTTAGACTGCCCTGTAGGGGGTTAGACTGCCCTGTAGGGGTTAGACTGTTAGACTGCCCTGTAGGGGTTAGACTGCCCTGTAGGGGGGTAGACTTCCCTGTAGGGGGTTAGACTGCCCTGTAGGGGGTTAGACTGCCCTGTAGGGGGTTAGACTGCCCTGTAGGGGGTTAGACTGCCCTGTAGGGGGTTAGACTGCCCTGTAGGGGGTAGACTGCCCTGTAGGGGTTAGACTGCCCTGTAGGGGGTTAGACTGCCCTGTAGGGGGTTAGACTGCCCTGTAGGGGGTTAGACTGCCCTGTAGGGGTTAGACTGCCCTGTAGGGGGTTAGACTGCCCTGTAGGGGGACTGCCCTGTAGGGGTTAGACTGCCCTGTAGGGGGTTAGACTGCCCTGTAGGGGGTAGACTGCCCTGTAGGGGGTTAGACTGCCCTGTAGGGGGTTAGACTGCCCTGTAGGGGGTAGACTGCCCTGTAGGGGGTTAGACTGCCCTGTAGGGGGTTAGACTGCCCTGGAGTCCTGGAGCTACGTTGGTTATCCTCTACCACTGACAGTCAACATGTCCCTGTCGATTTAGACATTTCCCTCCACTAAACAGAAACAGTTCCTGTGTGGGATACTGCCAGCCTCTCAGGGCCTCTCTTACCCCCAGCAGGTAGTTGAGGATTCAGATAATGGTGTTGTGTTGCAGGTTAGGGACAACAACAGATAATGGTGTTGTGTTAGGGACAACAACAGGTTCGTGACAACAACAGATAATGCTGTTCTGTTCCAGGTTCGGGACATCAACAGATAATGCTGTTGTGTTCCAGGTTCGTGACAACAACAGATAATGCTGTTGTGTTCCAGGTTCGTGACAACAACAGATAATGCTGTTGTGTTCCAGGTACGAGACAACAACAGATAATGGTGTTGTGTTGCAGGTACGGGACGATAACAAGCGGCAGCATCCTTGTCTGGTGGAGTTCTCCAAGCTGCCTGAGCAGGAGAGGAGCTACAACCTACAGATGTCTCTGGAGACTCTCAAGTAAGTTTCCACCCTGGATACTGTTGCTGCTCGGTATAATCCCTAGTTACCACCCTGGATACTGTTGCTGCTGGGTACAATCCCTAGTTACCACCCTGGATACTGTTCCTGCTGGGTACAATCCCTAGTTACCACCCTGGATACTGTTACAATCCCTAGTTACCACTCTGGATACTGTTCCTGCTGGGTACAATCCCTAGTTACCACCCTGGATATACAACTGTTACCACTCTGGATACCTGCTGGGTACAATCCCTAGTTACCACCCTGGATATACTGTTACCACCTGGATACTGTTTCTGCTGGGTACAATCCCTAGTTACCACCCTGGATACTGTTTCTGCTGGGTACAATCCCTAGTTACCACCTGGATACTGTTCCTGCTGGGTACAATCCCTAGTTACCACTCTGGATACTGTTCCTGCTGGGTACAATCCCTAGTTACCACCTGGATACCTGCTGGGTACAATCCCTAGTTACCACTCTGGATACTGTTCCTGCTGGGTACAATCCCTAGTTACCACTCTGGATACTGTTTCTGCTGGGTACAATCCCTAGTTACCACCCTGGATACTGTTCCTGCTGGGTACAATCCCTAGTTACCACCCTGGATACTGTTTCTGCTGGGTACAATCCCTAGTTACCACTCTGGATACTGTTCCTGTTACAACCTAGTTACCCTCTGGATACTGTTCCTGCTGGGTACAATCCCTAGTTACCACCCTGGATACTGTTTCTGCTGGGTACAATCCCTAGTTACCACTCTGGATACTGTTCCTGCTGGGTACAATCCCTAGTTACCACTCTGGATATACTGTTACCACCCTGGATACTGCTGCTGGGTACAATCCCTAGTTACCACTCTGGATACTGTTCCTGCTGGGTACAATCCCTAGTTACCACCCTGGATACTGTTTCTGCTGGGTACAATCCCTAGTTACCACTCTGGATACTGTTTCTGCTGGGTACAATCCCTAGTTACCACCCTGGATACTGTTTCTGCTGGGTACAATCCCTAGTTACCACTCTGGATACTGTTTCTGCTGGGTACAATCCCTAGTTACCACCCTGGATACTGTTTCTGCTGGGTACAATCCCTAGTTACCACTCTGGATACTGTTCCTGCTGGGTACAATCCCTAGTTACCACTCTGGATACTGTTCCTGCTGGGTACAATCCCTAGTTACCACTCTGGATACTGTTTCTGCTGGGTACAATCCCTAGTTACCACTCTGGATACTGTTGCTGCTGGGTACAATCTCTAGTTACCACTCTGGATACTGTTTCTGCTGGGTACAATCCCTAGTTACCACCCTGGATACTGTTTCTGCTGGGTACAATCCCTAGTTACCACTCTGGATACTGTTCCTGCTGGGTACAATCCCTAGTTACCACCCTGGATACTGTTTCTGCTGGGTACAATCCCTAGTTACCACTCTGGATACTGTTCCTGCTGGGTACAATCCCTAGTTACCACCCTGGATACTGTTCCTGTTGGGTACAATCCCTAGTTGAAACTATCCAGACTGTTTCTGCTGGGTGCAATCCCTAGTTACCACTCTGGATACTGTTCCTGCTGGGTACAATCCCTAGTTATCACCTGGATACTGTTCCTGCTGGGTACAATCCCTAGTTACCACCCTGGATACTGTTCCTGTTGGGTATTTACATTTACATTTAAGTCATTTAGCAGACGCTCTTATCCAGAGCGACTTACAAATTGGTACAATCCCTAGTTACCACCCTGGATACTGTTCCTGCTGGGTACAATCCCTAGTTATCACCTGGATACTGTTCCTGCTGGGTACAATCCCTAGTTACCACCCTGGATACTGTTCCTGTTGGGTATTTACATTTACAATCATTTAGCTCTTATCCAGAGCGACTTACAAATTGGTACAATCCCTAGTTATCACCCTGGATACTGTTCCTGCTGGGTACAATCCCTAGTTATCACCCTGGATACTGTTCCTGTTGGGTACAATCCCTAGTTACCACCCTGGATACTGTTCCTGTTGGGTACAATCCCTAGTTGAAACTATCCAGACTTGTTCCTGTTGGGTACAATCCCTAGTTGAAACTATCCAGACTGTTCCTGTTGGGTACAATCCCTAGTTACCACCCTACATACTGTTCCTGTTGGGTATAATCCCTAGTTACCACCCTGGATACTGTTCCTGCTGGGTACAATCCCGAGTTGAAACTATCCAGACTGTTCCTGCTGGGTACAATCCCTAGTTACCACCCTACATACTGTTCCTGTTGGGTATAATCCCTAGTTACCACCCTGGATACTGTTCCTGCTGGGTACAATCCCTAGTTGAAACTATCCAGACTGTTCCTGTTGGGTACAATCCCTAGTTACCACCCTGGATACTGTTCCTGTTGGGTACAATCCCGAGTTGAAACTATCCAGACTGTTCCTGCTGGGTACAATCCCTAGTTACCACCCTACATACTGTTCCTGTTGGGTATAATCCCTAGTTACCACCCTGGATACTGTTCCTGCTGGGTACAATCCCTAGTTGAAACTATCCAGACTGTTCCTGTTGGGTACAATCCCTAGTTACCTACCACCCTACATACTGTTCCTGCTGGGTACAATCCCTAGTTGAAACTATCCAGACTGTTCCTGTTGGGTACAATCCCTAGTTGAAACTATCCAGACTGTTCCTGCTGGTTTTGGCATATGACCCAAATGAAACAGACAGAACATGTAATGGAATGGAGGAATGGTCTGATGGGTGGATTTCTGTAGAACAAACATACATTTGAACTATATTGCGGTCAGTTTATGATTTTTCAAAACATGTCCCAAGTTCTCTTGATCCGTACATCATCACAGAGTGGTGTCATTCTTTGTGTTAGACTCTTACCCATTTCTATGATCCGTACACCATCACAGAGTGGTGTCATTCTTTGTGTTGGACTCTTACCCATTTCTATGATCCGTACATCATCACAGAGTGGTGTCATTCTTTGTGTTCGTCTCTTACCCATTTCTATGATCCCTACATCATCACAGAGTGGTGTCATTCTTTGTGTTCGACTCTTACCCATTTCTGTTATCAATTAACTTTTTGTCAGGAGACGGGATTTTCAATACCTGGTTCAGCTCTTCATGAACTGAATATCACACCCGTTAGACTACTTCTCTCTCAGCAAGAAACCGCCTATTTGACTTCCAGGAGTAATTTAAAACACCTGTCGGGACAACTTTGTTAGTTTTAATTAATTGCATATTTCCTGGAGATGAGAAGGAGGGAGAGAGAGAGAGGGAGAGAGAGAGAGAGAGAGAGAGAGAGAGGGAGAGAGAGAGAGAGAGAGAGAGAGAGAGAGAGAGAGAGAGAGAGAGAGAGAGGGAGAGAGAGAGGGAGAGAGAGAGAGAGAGAGAGAGAGAGAGAGAGAGAGAGAGAGAGAGAGAGAGAGAGAGAGAGAGAGAGAGAGAGAGAGAGAGAGAGAGAGAGAGAGAGAGAGAGAGAGAGAGAGAGAGAGAGAGAGAGAGAGAGAGAGAGAGAGAGAGAGAGAGGGGGAGACAGACGGAGTGCCATCTAAATGCAGAAATTAATTCCGTGACCTGAATCGCAGACACATCAATGTCCCAAATGACACCCTAATCCCTATATAGTGCACTACTTTATACTACAGCCCTATTCCCTATATAGAGCACTACTTTATACTACAGCCCTATTCCCTATATAGTACACTACTTTATACTACAGCCCTATTCCCTATATAGAGCACTACTTTATACTACAGCCCTATTCCCTATATAGAGCACTACTTTATACTACAGCCCTATTCCCTATATAGTGCACTACTTTATACTACAGCCCTATTCCCTATATAGTGCACTACTTTATACTACAGCCCTATTCCCTATATAGTGCACTACTTTTGACCAGGATCCATAGGAATTTGGTAAAAAGTAGTGCACTATGTACGGAAAAGGGTCCCGTTTGGGATGCAGACACGGCTGGAGAGCATTTATTTTAATTATACTTAGTGGATTATAATGGAGAGTGTGTGTGTGTGTGCTCAATGGCAACATATTCCCTATATCGTGCACTACTTTTAAAATAGAGCCCTATGGGCCCTGGTCAAAAGTAGGGTACTATAAAGGAATAGAGTTTTGGGACACAGCTTGAGGCACAGCTTGACACAGCTTGAGGCAAGGAGGGACTGGAACAGAACGGGCCACCGGGGTCTCCTTGTTGTAAACTATTAAGTCATTCAGTATTCAGTAGTGTTCACAGCAGGGATTAAACACTGTATTATATACGGGACTCTCACCATCAGATCTGACAGACACACCATACACTGAGTGTACAAAACATTAGGAACACCTGCTCTTTCTGTGACCAGGTGAATCCAGGTGAAAGCTATGATCCCTTATTGATGTCACTTGTTAAATCCACTTCAATCAGTGTAGATGAAGGGGAGGAGACATGTAGATGAAGGGGAGGAGACATGTAGATGAAGGGGAGGATACATGTAGATGAAGGGGAGGATACATGTAGATGAAGGGGAGGAGACATGTAGATGAAGGGGATGAGACATGTAGATGAAGGGGAGGTGACATGTAGATGAAGGGGAGGTGACATGTAGATGAAGGGGAGGAGACATGTAGATGAATGTAGATGGGAGGAGACATGAGGAGACATGTAGATGAAGGGGTGAAGGGGAGGACATGTAGATGAAGGGGAGGAGACATGTAGATGAAGGGGAGGAGACATGTAGATGAAGGGGAGGAGACATGTAGATGAAGGGGAGGAGACATGTAGATGAAGGGGAGGAGACATGTAGATGAGGGGGAGGAGACATGTAGATGAAGGGGAGGAGACGGGTTAAATAAAGATTGAGACATTGATTATGTATTTGTGTCATTCAGTAGACAAAATATTTAAGTGCTTTTTTGACGGGGTGTGGTAGTAGGTGCCAAGCGCACCGGTTTGTGACAAGAACTGCAACGCTGCTGGGTTTTTCACGCTCAACAGTTTCCTGTCTGTATCAAGAACGGTCCCTGGAAGGGTGGAATTACTAGTCGCTGTCTAGGTCAACCCACTACCCTGCTGCGTTGACTACACCCAATGGCCTCCACTGCTTATCAGTCGAGAGCCGTGCTTTCTTTTGTCGCAACACTAACGAGGCGTTAGCTTATCTTTGGCTAGCATTGTGCTAACGATGACACAACAGTGGTACTGTAGGCCTAACAACGATGACACAACAGTGATACTGTTGGCCTGACAACGATGACACAACAGTGATACTGTTGGCCTGACAACGATGACACAACAGTGGTACTGTTGGCCTGATCACAGACAACGATGAGACAGCCTATACGGTGGACATCAGAGACCGTGTGTTGCCAGGACAACAACCACTCCCTCAACGTGATCAATACAAAGGAGATGATTGGGAAAAGGAGGACCGAGCACTCCCCCATTTTCATCGGGCGGCAGGTAACCTAGTGGTTAGAGCGTTGGGCCAGAAACCAAAAGGTTACTGGGATTGAATCCCCGAGCTGACAAGGTACAAATCTGTCGTTCTGCCCCTGAACAAGGTTAAATAAATGATTGACCGGGAGCAGGTTGAGAGATTCAAGTTACTTGGTGTCCACATCACCAACAAACTATCATGTTCCAAACACACCAAGACAGTCATGAAGAGGGAACGACAAAGCCTATTCTTCCCCAGGAGACTGAACACGTTTGGCATGGGTCCTCAGATCATCTGAAGGTCCTACAGCTGCACCATCGAGAGCATGGTTGCATCACCGCCTGGTATGGCAACTGCTTGGCTTCTGCAAGCTGCTACAGAGGGTAGTGAGTACGACCCAGTACATCACTGGGGCCAAGCTTCCTGCCATCCAGGACCTCTGTACCAGGCGGTGACAGAGGAAGGCCCTAAAGACTGTCAAAGACTCCAGCCACACTAGTCATAGACTGTTCTCTCTGCTACCGCACGGCAAGCTTTACCGGAGAACCAAGTCTAGGTCCAAGAGGCTTCTAAACAGCTTCTACCCCCAAGCCATAAGACTCCTGAACAGCTAATCAAATGGCTACCCAGACCCCTCTTTTACGCTGCTGCTACTCTCTGTTTATTATTTATGCATAGTCACTTTAACTCTACCTACATGACTCTGTACCGGTACCCCCTGTATATAGTCTCCACATTGACTCTGTACCAGTACCCCCTGTATATAGTCTCCACATTGACTCTGTACCGGTACCCCCTGTATATAGCCTCCACATTGACTCTGTACCAGTACCCCCTGTATATAGCCTCCACATTGACTCTGTACCAGTACCCCCTGTATATAGTCTCCACATTGACTCTGTACCGGTACCCCTGTATATAGCCTCCACATTGACTCTGTACCAGTACCCCCTGTATATAGCCTCCACATTGACTCTGTACCAGTACCCCTGTATATAGCCTCCACATTGACTCTGTACCGGTACCCCCTGTATATAGCCTCCACATTGACTCTGTACCAGTACCCCCTGTATATAGCCTCCACATTGACTCTGTACCAGTACCCCCTGTATATAGCCTCCACATTGACTCTGTACCAGTACCCCCTGTATATAGCCTCCACATTGACTCTGTACCAGTACCCCCTGTATATAGCCTCCACATTGACTCTGTACCAGTACCCCTGTATATAGCCTCCACATTGACTCTGTACCAGTACCCCCTGTATATAGCCTCCACATTGACTCTGTACCGGTACCCCCTGTATATAGCCTCCACATTGACTCTGTACCGGTACCCCCTGTATATAGCCTCCACATTGACTCTGTACCGGTACCCCTGTATATAGCCTCCACATTGACTCTGTACCGGTACCCCCTGTATATAGCCTCCACATTGACTCTGTACAGGTACCCCCTGTATATAGCCTCCACATTGACTCTGTACCAGTACCCCTGTATATAGCCTCCACATTGACTCTGTACTGGTACCCCCTGTATATAGCCTCCACATTGACTCTGTACCGGTACCCCTGTATATAGCCTCCACATTGACTCTGTACTGGTACCCCCTGTATATAGCCTCCACATTGACTCTGTACTGGTACCCCCTGTATATAGCCTCCACATTGACTCTGTACTGGTACCCCTGTATATAGCCTCCACATTGACTTTGTACCGGTACCCCCTGTATATAGCCTCCACATTGACTCTGTACCGGTACCCCCTGTATATAGCCTCCACATTGACTCTGTACCGTAACACCCTGTATATAGCCTCCACATTGACTCTTGACTCTGTACCAGTACCCCCTGTATATAGCCTCCACATTGACTCTGTACCAGTACCCCTGTATATAGTCTCCACATTGACTCTGTACCAGTACCCCTGTATATAGCCTCCACATTGACTCTGTACCAGTACCCCCTGTATATAGTCTCCACATTGACTCTGTACCAGTACCCCCTGTATATAGCCTCAGGTCTACTACACCTGTTGTATTCAGCATTTCACTGTAAGGTCTACTACACCTGTTGTATTCAGCATTGCACTGTAAGGTCTACTACACCTGTTGTATTCAGCATTTCACTGTGAGGTCTACTACACCTGTTGTATTCAGCATTTCACTGTAAGGTCTACTACACCTGTTGTATTCAGCATTTCACTGTAAGGTCTACTACACCTGTTGTATTCAGCATTTCACTGTGAGGTCTAGTACACCTGTTGTATTCAGCATTTCACTGTGAGGTCTACTACACCTGTTGTATTCAGCATTTCACTGTAAGGTCTACTACACCTGTTGTATTCAGCATTTCACTGTGAGGTCTACTACACCTGTTGTATTCAGCATTTCACTGTGAGGTCTACTACACCTGTTGTATTCAGCATTTCACTGTAAGGTCTACTACACCTGTTGTATTCAGCATTTCACTGTGAGGTCTACTACACCTGTTGTATTCAGCATTTCACTGTGAGGTCTACTACACCTGTTGTATTCAGCATTTCACTGTGAGGTCTACTACACCTGTTGTATTCAGCATTTCACTGTGAGGTCTACTACACCTGTTGTATTCAGCATTTCACTGTGAGGTCTACTACACCTGTTGTATTCAGCATTTCACTGTGAGGTCTACTACACCTGTTGTATTCAGCATTTCACTGTGAGGTCTACTACACCTGTTGTATTCAGCATTTCACTGTGAGGTCTACTACACCTGTTGTATTCAGCATTTCACTGTAAGGTCTACTACACCTGTTGTATTCAGCATTTCACTGTGAGGTCTACTACACCTGTTGTATTCAGCATTTCACTGTGAGGTCTACTACACCTGTTGTATTCAGCATTTCACTGTGAGGTCTACTACACCTGTTATATTCAGCATTTCACTGTGAGGTCTACTACACCTGTTGTATTCAGCATTTCACTGTGAGGTCTACTACACCTGTTGTATTCAGCATTTCACTGTAAGGTCTACTACACCTGTTGTATTCAGCATTTCACTGTGAGGTCTACTACACCTGTTGTATTCAGCATTTCACTGTAAGGTCTACTACACCTGTTGTATTCAGCATTTCACTGTGAGGTCTACTACACCTGTTGTATTCAGCATTTCACTGTGAGGTCTACTACACCTGTTGTATTCAGCATTTCACTGTGAGGTCTACTACACCTGTTGTATTCAGCATTTCACTGTAAGGTCTACTACACCTGTTGTATTCAGCATTTCACTGTGAGGTCTACTACACCTATTGTATTCAGCATTTCACTGTGAGGTCTACTACACCTGTTGTATTCAGCATTTCACTGTGAGGTCTACTACACCTGTTGTATTCAGCATTTCACTGTGAGGTCTACTACACCTGTTGTATTCAGCATTTCACTGTGAGGTCTACTACACCTGTTGTATTCAACATTTCACTGTGAGGTCTACTACACCTGTTGTATTCAGCATTTCACTGTGAGGTCTACTACACCTGTTGTATTCAGCATTTCACTGTGAGGTCTACTACACCTGTCTACTACACCTGTTGTATTCAGCATTTCACTGTGAGGTCTACTACACCTGTTGTATTCAGCATTTCACTGTGAGGTCTACTACACCTGTTGTATTCAGCATTTCACTGTGAGGTCTACTACACCTGTTGTATTCAGCATTTCACTGTGAGGTCTACTACACCTGTTGTATTCAGCATTTCACTGTGAGGTCTACTACACCTGTTGTATTCAGCATTTCACTGTGAGGTCTACTACACCTGTTGTATTCAGCATTTCACTGTGAGGTCTACTACACCTGTTGTATTCAGCATTTCACTGTGAGGTCTACTACACCTGTTGTATTCGGGGACATGTGGCAAATACAATTTGATTTGATTTGTGTGAAGCTAGTCACACCCTCTCTTAGTGAAGCTGACTTCTCCTTTCTGATTGGTCTGAAGGACTCTCTTGGCCCTGGGTTGCCACGTGGGGCTGGCTGATGAGCACGCCGTGGAGAAGGTGAAGAACCTCAAGCTCTCCGCCACGTGAGTCACTCTCCTCACTTCAGTCGGTCTGTACCATCTTATTACACAACAGTTAGCACCTACTGTATGTTCTCCAGCCTCTGCTGCTAGTCGCTAAGATTGACATCTCTGCTCATAGCTATTTACGTTCTCCAAGTGCAATGTCAATGACTGCTAGTGTGTTGGATGTACTGGTACACATTTCAGTTTAAGTGCATATTTTGCCTAAGCTTGTGCCTTACCAAAAATGACTATTTTTCTGTTTTAAGCTAGTCCTTTACCAGTTGGGTGTCTGTTTTAATGTTTTAACCTAGTCCTTTATCAGATGGGTGTCTGTTTTAATGTTTTAACCTAGTCCTTTATCAGATGGGTGTCTGTTTTAATGTTTTAACCTAGTCCTTTACCAGATGGGTGTCTGTTTTAATGTTTTAACCTAGTCCTTTATCAGATGGGTGTCTGTTTTAATGTTTTATCCTAGTCCTTTATCAGATGGGTGTCTGTTTTAATGTTTTATCCTAGTCCTTTACCAGATGGGTGTCTATTTTAATGTTTTATCCTAGTCCTTCACCAGATGGGTGTCTGTTTTAATGTTTTATCCTAGTCCTTTATCAGATGGGTGTCTGTTTTAATGTTTTAACCTCGTCCTTTACCAGATGGGTGTCTGTTTTATCCTCGTCCTTTACCAGATGGGTGTCTGTTTTATCCTAGTCCTTTACCAGATGGGTGTCTGTTTTAATGTTTTATCCTAGTCCTTTATCAGATGGGTGTCTGTTTTAATGTTTTATCCTAGTCCTTTACCAGATTGGTGTCTGTTTTAATGTTTTATCCTAGTCCTTCACCAGATGGGTGTCTGTTTTAATGTTTTATCCTAGTCCTTTATCAGATGGGTGTCTGTTTTAATGTTTTAACCGAGTCCTTTATCAGATGGATGTCTGTTTTATCCTCGTCCTTTACCAGATGGGTGTCTGTTTTATCCTAGTCCTTTACCAGATGGGACATCTCTGTCTGTTTTAACCTAGTCCTTTACCAGATGGGTGTCTGTTTTAACCTAGTCCTTTACCAGATGGGTGTCTGTTTTAACCTAGTCCTTTACCAGATGGGTGTCTGTTTTAATATTTTATCCTAGTCCTTTACCAGATGGGTGTCTGTTTTATCCTAGTCCTTTACCAGATGGGTGTCTGTTTTATCCTAGTCCTTTACCAGATGGGTGTCTGTTTTAACCTAGTCCTTTACCAGTTGGGTGTCTGTTTTATCCTAGTCCTTTATCAGATGGGTGTCTGTTTTAATGTTTTATCCTAGTCCTTTACCAGATGGGTGTCTGTTTTATCCTAGTCCTTTACCAGATGGGTGTCTGTTTTATCCTGGTCCTTTACCAGATGGGTGTCTGTTTTACCTAGTCCTTTACCAGATGGGTGTCTGTTTTAATATTTTATCCTAGTCCTTTACCAGATGGGTGTCTGTTTTATCCTCGTCCTTTACCAGATGGGTGTCTGTTTTATCCTAGTCCTTTACCAGATGGGTGTCTGTTTTAACCTAGTCCTTTACCAGATGGGTGTCTGTTATAACCGAGTCCTTTACCAGTTGGGTGTCTGTTTTATCCTAGTCCTTTACCAGATGGGTGTCTGTTTTAATGTTTTAACCGAGTCCTTTATCAGATGGATGTCTGTTTTATCCTCGTCCTTTACCAGATGGGTGTCTGTTTTATCCTAGTCCTTTACCAGATGGGTGTCTGTTTTAACCTAGTCCTTTACCAGATGGGTGTCTGTTTTAACCTAGTCCTTTACCAGATGGGTGTCTGTTTTAACCTAGTCCTTTACCAGATGGGTGTCTGTTTTAATGTTTTATCCTAGTCCTTTACCAGATGGGTGTCTGTTTTATCCTAGTCCTTTACCAGATGGGTGTCTGTTTTATCCTGGTCCTTTACCAGATGGGTGTCTGTTTTACCTAGTCCTTTACCAGATGGGTGTCTGTTTTAATGTTTTATCCTAGTCCTTTACCAGATGGGTGTCTGTTTTATCCTAGTCCTTTACCAGATGGGTGTCTGTTTTATCCTGGTCCTTTACCAGATGGGTGTCTGTTTTACCTAGTCCTTTATCAGATGGGTGTCTGTTTTATCCTCGTCCTTTACCAGATGGGTGTCTGTTTTATCCTCGTCCTTTACCAGATGGGTGTCTGTTTTATCCTAGTTCTTTACCAGATGGGTGTCTGTTTTAACCTAGTCCTTTACCAGATGGGTGTCTGTTATAACCGAGTCCTTTACCAGTTGGGTGTCTGTTTTATCCTAGTCCTTTACCAGATGGGTGTCTGTTTTATCCTAGTCCATTACCAGATGGGTGTCTGTTATAACCTAGTCATTTACCAGTTGGGTGTCTGTTTTATCCTGGTCCTTTATCAGATGGGTGTCTGTTTTAATATTTTATCCTAGTCCTTCACCAGATGGGTGTCTGTTTTAATGTTTTAACCTGGTCCTTTACCAGATGGGTGTCTGTTTTAATATTTTATCCTAGTCCTTTACCAGATGGGTGTCTGTTTTATCCTAGTCCTTTACCAGATGGGTGTCTGTTTTATCCTAGTCCTTTACCAGATGGGTGTCTGTTTTAATATTTTATCCTAGTCCTTTACCAGATGGGTGTCTGTTTTAATATTTTATCCTAGTCCTTTATCAGATGGGTGTCTGTTTTATCCTAGTCCTTTACCAGATGGGTGTCTGTTTTATCCTAGTCCTTTACCAGATGGGTGTCTGTTTTATCCTAGTCCTTTATCAGATGGGTGTCTGTTTTATCCTAGTCCTTTACCAGATGGGTGTCTGTTTTAATATTTTCTCCTAGTCCTTTACCAGATGGGTGTCTGTTTTAATATTTTATCCTAGTCCTTTATCAGATGGGTGTCTGTTTTATCCTAGTCCTTTACCAGATGGGTGTCTGTTTTAATATTTTATCCTAGTCCTTTACCAGATGGGTGTCTGTTTTAATATTTTATCCTAGTCCTTTATCAGATGGGTGTCTGTTTTAATATTTTATCCTAGTCCTTTACCAGATGGGTGTCTGTTTTATCCTAGTCCTTTACCAGATGGGTGTTTGTTTTAATGTTTTAGCCTAGTCCTTTACCAGATGGGTGTCTGTTTTATCCTAGTCCTTTATCAGATGGGTGTCTGTTTTATCCTAGTCCTTTACCAGATGGGTGTCTGTTTTAACCTAGTCCTTTATCAGATGGGTGTCTGTTTTAATGTTTTATCCTAGTCCTTTACCAGATGGGTGTCTGTTTTAATGTTTTATCCTAGTCCTTTACCAGATGGGTGTCTGTTTTATCCTAGTCCTTTATCAGATGGGTGTCTGTTTTAATGTTTTATCCTAGTCCTTTATCAGATGGGTGTCTGTTTTAATATTTTAACCTAGTCCTTTATCAGATGGGTGTCTGTTTTATCCTAGTCCTTCACCAGATGGGTGTCCGTTTTAATGTTTTAACCTAGTCCTTTACCAGATGGGTGTCTGTTTTATCCTAGTCCTTTACCAGATGGGTGTCTGTTTTAATGTTTTATCCTAGTCCTTCACCAGATGGGTAAACATTCTCACGCCAAACTATTTTTCTCCCATCCAACAGCGTCTCCCTAGACTAATGTTTTCTCTCTCTCTATGTGTCCATGCGTCCTCTCTGGTCCAGTTATGAGCTGTCTAGTGGCTACAAGCCTGCTCCTATGGACCTGGGGCACATCAAGCTGGCCTCTACCCAGGAGGCCATGGTGGACAAGCTGGCGGAGAACGCTCACAATGTGTGGGCCAGGGATCGCATACGCCAGGGCTGGACCTACGGCATCCAGCAGGTGTGTCACCCAAAGGTGTGTGTGTTTGTGTGTGCAGCCGGGCTGCAGCGGGGTGGGGGTGGGGGTGGGGGTGGTGGTGGTGGTGTGGGGGTGGGGGTGGTGGTGGTGGTGTGGGGGTGGGGGTGGTGGTGGTGGGGGTGGTGGTGGTGGTGGGGGCGCTGACCAGGGTGCTGAAACAGCTCAACAGCCGCCCAAAGAAAATTGTATAGGACCCTTGGCATCTTTAATGGGCCCACTACAGAGGTGCTGATGGGCCCACTACAGAGGATCTACTGGGCCCACTACAGAGGTGCTGATGGGCCCACTACAGAGGTACTGATGGGCCCACTACAGAGGTGCTTATGGGCCCACTACAGAGGTACTGATGGGCCCACTACAGAGGTACTGATGGGCCCAATACAGAGGTAGTGATGGGCCCACTACAGAGGTGCTTATGGGTCCACTACAGAGGTTCTACTGGGCCCACTACAGAGGTGCTACTGGGCCCACGACAGAGGTACTGATGGGCCCACTACAGAGGTGCTTATGGGCCCACTACAGAGGTTCTACTGGGCCCACTACAGAGGTGCTACTGGGCCCACTACAGAGGTACTGATGGGCCCACTACAGAGGTGCTGATGGGCCCACTACACAGGTACTGATGGGCCCACTACAGAGGTTCTACTGGGCCCACTACAGAGGTGCTACTGGGCCCACTACAGAGGTTCTACTGGGCCCACTACAGAGGTACTGATGGGCCCACTACAGAGGTTCTACTGGGCCCACTACAGAGGTGCTACTGGGCCCACTACAGAGGTTCTACTGGGCCCACTACAGAGGTGCTACTGGGCCCACTACAGAGGTTCTACTGGGCCCACTACAGAGGTACTGATGGGCCCACTACAGAGGTGCTGATGGGCCCACTACAGAGGTGCTGATGGGCCCACTACAGAGGTGCTGCTGTAGCTAGAACTATCACCACTGGGAGTTGCGAGTCTGGAGTTTTCCTGATCTGCCTGTCAGCTCAAGTTAACCTTAGCTTAGTTCATACTAACGACTAGACTACAGACTACAGACTATACTACAGGGTGGAGAGTGGTGGGTGGAGGGAGAGGGCTAGGAGAGGGGATGACTGGTAGGGCTGCTACATGGAGGAAGGAGATGGGATGACTGGTAGGGCTTCTACATGGAAGAAGGAGAGGGGATGACTGGTAGGAAGGAGAGGGGATGACTGGTAGGGCTTCTACATGGAGGAAGGAGAGGGGATGACTGGTAGGAAGGAGAGGGGATGACTGGTAGGGCTTCTACATGGAAGAAGGAGAGGGGATGACTGGTAGGAAGGAGAGGGGATGACTGGTAGGGCTTCTACATGGAGGAAGGAGAGGGGATGACTGGTAGGAAGGAGAGGGGATGACTGGTAGGGCTTCTACATGGAGGAAGGAGAGGGGATGACTGGTAGGGCTTCTACATGGAGGGAGGAGAGGGGATGACTGGTAGGGCTGCTACATGGAGGGAGGAGAGGGGATGACTGGTAGGAAGGAGAGGGGATGACTGGTAGGACTGCTACATGGAAGAAGGAGAGGGGATGACTGGTAGGAAGGAGAGGGGATGACTGGTAGGGCTTCTACATGGAGGGAGGAGAGGGGATGACTGGTAGGGCTTCTACATGGAGGGAGGAGGAGGGGATGACTGGTAGGGCTGCTACATGGAAGGAAGGAGAGGGGATGACTGGTAGGGGCTACAGGAGGAGAGGGGATGACTGGTAGCTACATGGAGGAGGAGAGGGGATGACTGGTAGGGCTGCTACATGGAAGAAGGAGAGGGGATGACTGGTAGGGCTGCTACATGGAGGAAGGAGAGGGGATGACTGGTAGGGCTTCTACATGGAAGAAGGAGAGGGGATGACTGGTAGGAAGGAGAGGGGATGACTGGTAGGGCTTCTACATGGAGGAAGGAGAGGGGATGACTGGTAGGAAGGAGAGGGGATGACTGGTGCTACATGGAGGAAGGAGAGGGGATGACTGGTAGGAAGGATGACTGGTAGGGATGGAGGAAGGGAGGGGATGACTGGTAGGAAGGAGAGGGGGCTGGAGGGAGGAGGAGGGGATGACTTCTACATGGAAGAAGGAGAGGGGATGACTGGTAGGGCTGCTACATGGAGGAAGGAGAGGGGATGAGGAAGGAGAGGGGATGACTGGAGGAAGGAGAGGGGATGACTGGTAGGAAGGAGAGGGGATGACTGGTAGGACTGCTACATGGAAGAAGGAGAGGGGATGACTGGTAGGAAGGAGAGGGGATGACTGGTAGGGCTGCTACATGGAGGGAGGAGAGGGGATGACTGGTAGGAAGGAGAGGGGATGACTGGTAGGGCTGCTACATGGAAGAAGGAGAGGGGATGACTGGTAGGAAGGAGGGGGATGACTGGTAGGACTGCTACATGGAGGGAGGAGAGGGGATGACTGGTAGGGAGGAGAGGGGATGACTGGTAGGGCTGCTACATGGAAGAAGGAGAGGGGATGACTGGTAGGAAGGAGGGGATGACTGGTAGGAAGGAGGGGGATGACTGGTAGGACTGCTACATGGAGGGAGGAGAGGGGATGACTGGTAGGAAGGAGAGGGGATGACTGGTAGGGAGGAGAGGGGATGACTGGTAGGAAGGAGAGGGGATGACTGGTAAGAAGGAGAGGGGATGACTGGATGTCATAAGGTGAATGCACCAATTTGTAAGTCGCTCTGGATAAGAGCGTCTGCTAAATGACTTAAATGTAATGTAATGTAAATGGTAAGAAGGAGAGGGGATGACTGGTTGTAAGGAGAGGGGGTGACTGGTAGGAGAGGGGATGACTGGTAAGACTACTACATGCAGGATTACAGCTGTCAGGATTATTCACCAAGTGTGTTAAGACACATGCTGTTAAAAGTCCTGAGAATTCTCCTGGTAGTGAAACCAGGCTGACAGCCTGACACAACAGTCTATGGTTGTCATGGAGAAATATAGGTAGGCTTCTAGTCTGGTACAGAGCAAGTCTAGAGGTTAGGGTTAGTCTGGTACAGAGCAAGTCTAGAGGTTAGGGTTAGTCTGGTACAGAGCAAGTCTAGAGGTTAGGGTTAGTCTGGTACAGAGCAAGTCTAGAGGTTAGGGTTAGTCTGGTACAGAGCAAGTCTAGAGGTTAGGGTTAGTCTGGTACAGAGCAAGTCTAGAGGTTAGGGTTAGTCTGGTACAGAGCAAGTCTAGAGGGGGTTAGGGTTAGTCTGGTACAGAGCAAGTCTAGAGGTTAGGGTTAGTCTGGTGGTAGGGGGTTAGGGTTAGTCTGGTGTATAAGTTTAGAGGTTAGGGTTAGTCTGTATATATAGGGGTTAGTTAGTCTGGTGTATATATTGTTTTAGAGGTTAGGGTTAGTCTGGTGTATATATTGTTGTAGAGGGGGTTAGGGTTAGTCTGGTGAGAGGGGGTTAGGGTTAGTCTGGTGAGAGGGGTTAGGGTTAGTCTGGTGAGAGGGGTTAGGGTTAGTCTGGTGTATATATTGTTTTAGAGGGGGTTAGGGTTAGTCTGGTGTATATATTGTTGTAGAGGGGGTTAGGGTTAGTCTGGTGTATATATTGTTTTAGAGGGGGTTAGGGTTAGTCTGGTGTATATATTGTTTTAGAGGGGTTAGGGTTAGTCTGGTGTATATATTGTTTTAGAGGGGGTTAGGGTTAGTCTGGTGTATATATTGTTTTAGAGGGGGTTAGGGTTAGTCTGGTGTATATATTGTTTTAGAGGGGGTTAGGGTTAGTCTGGTGAGAGGGGGTTAGGGTTAGTCTGGTGTATATATTGTTTTAGAGGGGGTTAGGGTTAGTCTGGTGAGAGGGGGATAGGGTTAGTCTGGTGAGAGGGGGTTAGGGTTAGTCTGGTGAGAGGGGTTAGGGTTAGTCTGGTGAGAGGGGGTTAGGGTTAGTCTGGTGAGAGGGGGTTAGGGTTAGTATGGTGAGAGGGGGTTAGGGTTAGTCTGGTGAGAGGGGTTAGGGTTAGTCTGGTGAGAGGGGGTTAGGGTTAGTCTGGTGAGAGGGGGTTAGGGTTAGTCTGGTGAGAGGGGGATGGGGTTAGTCTGGTGTATATATAGTTTGAGAGGGGTTAGGGTTAGTCTGGTGAGAGAGGGGGTTAGGGTTAGTCTGGTGAGAGTGGGTTAGGGTTAGTCTGGTGAGAGTGGGTTAGGGTTAGTCTGGTGAGAGGGGGATAGGGTTAGTCTGGTGAGAGGGGATAGGGTTAGTCTGGTGAGAGGGGGTTAGGGTTAGTCTGGTGTATATATAGTTTGAGAGGGGATAGGGTTAGTCTGGTGAGAGGGGGATAGGGTTAGTCTGGTGAGAGGGGTTAGGGTTAGTCTGGTGATTGGGGGTTAGGGTTAGTCTGGTGAGAGGGGTTAGGGTTATTATTGTTTTAGAGGGGGTTAGGGTTAGTCTGGTGAGAGGGGGTTAGGGTTAGTCTGTTTTGAGAGGGGGGTTAGGGTTAGTCTGGTGAGAGGGGGTTAGGGTTAGTCTGGTGAGAGGGGTTAGGGTTAGTCTGGTGAGAGGGGTTAGGGTTAGTCTGGTGTATATATAGTTTGAGAGGGGGTTAGGGTTAGTCTGGTGAGGGGGTTAGGGTTAGTCTGGTGGGGGTTAGGGTTAGTCTGGTGAGAGGGGTTAGGGTTGAGAGGGGGTTAGGGTTAGTCTGGTGATTGAGGGGGTTAGGGTTAGTCTGGTGAGAGGGGTTAGGGTTGTCTGGTGAGAGGGGGTTAGGGTTAGTCTGGTGAGAGGGGGTTAGGGTTAGTCTGGTGAGAGGGGGTTAGGGTTAGTCTGGTGAGAGGGGGATAGGGTTAGTCTGGTGAGAGGGGGTTAGGGTTAGTCTGGTGAGAGGGGGTTAGGGTTAGTCTGGTGAGAGGGGTTAGGGTTAGTCTGGTGAGAGGGGGTTAGGGTTAGTCTGGTGAGAGGGGGTTAGGGTTAGTCTGGTGAGAGGGGGATAGGGTTAGTCTGGTGAGAGGGGGATAGGGTTAGTCTGGTGAGAGGGTAAGGCCTTCCATATTTGCCTTTGCGTTTATAAAGTTAGAGATACAAGTAGTTAACACACATCCAATGACTTGCAGGGTAGAAAATGTCCAGTCAGGAGAAACATTTCACTCAATAAAACTAAGGGTACTTATCTTTCTGATATGTTTATGAAGTCCTCCTCTTCTTTAGGTCAGTGTGTTTATGAAGTCCTAACTCCTCTTCTTTAGTTCAGTGTGTTTATGTAGTCCTCCTCTTCTTTAGTTCAGTGTGTTTATGTAGTCCTCCTCTTCTTTAGTTCAGTGTGTTTATGTAGTCCTCCTCTTCTTTAGGTCAGTGTGTTTATGTAGTCCTCCTCTTCTTTAGTTCAGTGTGTTTATGTAGTCCTCCTCTTCTTTAGTTCAGTGTGTTTATGTAGTCCTCCTCTTCTTTAGGTCAGTGTGTTTATGTAGTCCTCCTCTTCTTTAGGTCAGTGTGTTTATGTAGTCCTAACTCCTCTTCTTTAGTTCAGTGTGTTTATGTAGTCCTCCTCTTCTTTAGTTCAGTGTGTTTATGTAGTCCTAACTCCTCTTCTTTAGTTCAGTGTGTTTATGAAGTCCCTCCTCTTCTTTAGTTCAGTGTGTTTATGTAGTCCTCCTCTTCTTTAGGTCAGTGTGTTTATGAAGTCCTCCTCTTCTTTAGGTCAGTGTGTTTATGTAGTCCTCCTCTTCTTTAGTTCAGTGTGTTTATGTAGTCCTCCTCTTCTTTAGGTCAGTGTGTTTATGAAGTCCTCCTCTTCTTTAGTTCAGTGTGTTTATGTAGTCCTCCTCTTCTTTAGTTCAGTGTGTTTATGTAGTCCTCCTCTTCTTTAGTTCAGTGTGTTTATGTAGTCCTCCTCTTCTTTAGGTCAGTGTGTTTATGAAGTCCTCCTCTTCTTTAGTTCAGTGTGTTTATGTAGTCCTCCTCTTCTTTAGTTCAGTGTGTTTATGTCAGTGTTTAACTCCTCTTCTTTAGTTCAGTGTGTTTATGTAGTCCTCCTCTTCTTTAGTTCAGTGTGTTTATGTAGTCCTCCTCTTCTTTAGTTCAGTGTGTTTATGTAGTCCTCCTCTTCTTTAGGTCAGTGTGTTTATGTAGTCCTCCTCTTCTTTAGTTCAGTGTGTTTATGTAGTCCTTCAGTGTGTTTATGTAGTCCTCCTCTTCTTTAGTTCAGTGTGTTTATGTAGTCCTAACTCCTCTTCTTTAGTTCAGTGTGTTTATGTAGTCCTCCTCTTCTTTAGTTCAGTGTGTTTATGTAGTCCTCCTCTTCTTTAGTTCAGTGTGTTTATGTAGTCCTAACTCCTCTTCTTTAGTTCAGTGTGTTTATGTAGTCCTCCTCTTCTTTAGTTCAGTGTGTTTATGTAGTCCTCCTCTTCTTTAGTTCAGTGTGTTTATGTAGTCCTCCTCTTCTTTAGGTCAGTGTGTTTATGTAGTCCTCCTCTTCTTTAGTTCAGTGTGTTTATGTAGTCCTCCTCTTCTTTAGTTCAGTGTGTTTATGTAGTCCTAACTCCTCTTCTTTAGTTCAGTGTGTTTATGTAGTCCTCCTCTTCTTTAGTTCAGTGTGTTTATGTAGTCCTCCTCTTCTTTAGTTCAGTGTGTTTATGTAGTCCTCCTCTTCTTTAGTTCAGTGTGTTTATGTAGTCCTCCTCTTCTTTAGTTCAGTGTGTTTATGTAGTCCTCCTCTTCTTTAGTTCAGTGTGTTTATGTAGTCCTCCTCTTCTTTAGTTCAGTGTGTTTATGTAGTCTAACTCCTCTTCTTTAGTTCAGTGTGTTTATGAAGTCCTATCTCCCCTTCTTTAGTGAAGGATGTGAAGAATGAAGTCCCCCTTCTTTAGGTCAGTGTGTTTATGTTCCTACACTCTTCTTTAGTTCAGAGGTTTATGAAGTCCAACAAGGACAGTCAGTGTGTTTAGGCTGTCCGCACCCTTCTTTAGTTCAGTGATACAACCTGGAGGCTCCTCTTCAGGTCAGTGTGTTTACAGTCAACTCCTCTTCTTTAGTTCACATGTACCCCTCACTCTTCTTTAGTTCAGTCCAAACACTCTACAGTCACACACCCCTCTTCTTTAGTTCAGTCCAAACTCTAGTCCTCCTCTTCTTTAGTTCAGTTTATGGTTCAGTCCAAACACTTTAGTTCAGTGTGTTTATACCCCTCCACCTCTTCTTTATGGTTCAGTCCAAACTCTTCTTTCACACACCCAGTGTGTTTATGTAGTCCTCCTCTTCTTTAGGTCAGTGTGTTTATGTCCAAAGTGTACCTCACCTCCCTCTTTAGTTCAGTGTGTTTATGTACCTCTTCTTTAAATCAGTGTGTTTATGAAGTCCTCCTGACAGGGTTCAATACCCTCCTCTTCTTTCCCTCATTCATCAGTGACCATCAGAGTCTTCTTATATAAGCCCAATGAACCCGAGTTGACCCACTAGTCTGTTCAGAAGGGCAGTCTTTATGTCCGCACCCTGCTGGGGGAGATGTCTGTTTCCTCCGTGATCATGACCATTGTATTTACTGTTCTTTGGTTCAGCACACTCTACATCACACACCCTAGCAGTTGTCTGTGTAAACACCCAGACATAGATCATTTGAATATAGCTTTTACTGTGGCGCTAGCTGTGGAGATAGCCGTGACACTAGCTGTGGCGCTAGCTTTGTGGAGATAGCCGTGATGCTAGCTGTGGCGCTAGCTGTGGAGATACCCGTGGTGCTAGCTGTGGAGCTAGCTCTGGAGATTATCAGTGACGTTTAGAGTCTCTTATATAAGCCCGTGATGTTTAGCTGTGGCACTAGTCTGTGGAGATAGGGTTTTATGGTGCTAGCTGTGGAGATGTCTGTGATGCTAGCTGTGGTATTTACTGTTCTATTGGAGATAGCATGGTGCTAGCTGTGGAGATGGCTGTGGCGCTAGCTGTGGAGATAGCCGTGATGCTAGCTGTGGCGCTAGCTGTGGAGATAGCATGGTGCTAGCTGTGAGATAGCTGTGGCGCTAGCTGTGGAGATAGCCATGGTGCTAGCTGTGGAGATAGCTGTGGAGATAGCTGTGGAGATAGCCGTGATGCTAGCTGTGGCGCTAGCTGTGGAGATAGCATGGTGCTAGCTGTGTAGATGCTAGCTGTGGAGCTAGCTGTGGAGATAGCATGGATGCTAGCTGTGGAGATGGCTGTGGCGCTAGCTGTGGAGATAGCCGTGGTGCTAGCTGTGGCGCTAGCTGTGGAGATAGCTGTGGCTAGCTGTGGAGATAGCTGTGGAGATAGCTGTGGAGATAGCTGTGATGCTAGCTGTGGAGATAGCTGTGGAGATAGCTGTGGAGATAGCCGTGATGCTAGCTGTGGAGATAGCTGTGGAGATAGCTGTGGAGCTAGCATGGTGCTAGCTGTGGAGATAGCTGTGGCGCTAGCTGTGGAGATAGCCGTGATGCTAGCTGTGGCGCTAGCTGTGGAGATAGCATGGTGCTAGCTGTGGAGATAGCCGTGATGCTAGCTGTGGCGCTAGCTGTGGAGATAGCATGGTGCTAGCTGTGGAGATAGCTGTGGCTGTGGAGCTAGCTGTGGAGATAGCCGTGATGCTAGCTGTGGAGCTAGCTGTGGAGGAGATAGCTGTGGAGATAGCTGTGATGCTAGCTGTGGAGATAGCCGTGATGCTAGCTGTCTGAGATAGCTGTGGAGATAGCTGTGGAGATAGCCGTGATGCTAGCTGTGGAGATAGCTGTGGAGATAGCTGTGGAGCTAGCTGTGGCGCTAGCTGTGGAGATAGCCGTGATGCTAGCTGTGGAGATAGCTGTGGAGCTAGCTGTGGAGATAGCTGTGGAGCTAGCTGTGGAGATGCTAGCTGTGGCGCTAGCTGTGGAGATAGCATGGTGCTAGCTGTGGAGATGGCTGTGGCGCTAGCTGTGGAGATAGCCGTGATGCTAGCTGTGGAGATAGCTGTGGAGATAGCCGTGATGCTAGCTGTGGAGATAGCTGTGGAGATAGCCGTGATGCTAGCTGTGGAGATAGCTGTGGAGATAGCGTGATGCTAGCTGTGGAGATAGCTGTGGAGATATGGTGCTAGCTGTGGGATGGCTAGCTGTGGAGATAGATGTGTGCTAGCTGTGGAGATAGCTGTGGAGATAGCCATGATGCTAGCTGTGGAGATAGCTGTGGAGATAGCATGTGGTGCTAGCTGTGGAGATAGCTGTGATGCTGTAGATAGCTGTGGAGATAGCTGTGGAGATAGCTGTGGAGATAGCCATGATGCTAGCTGTGGAGATAGCCGTGATGCTAGCTGTGTAGATAGCTGTGGAGATAGCTGTGGAGATAGCCGTGATGCTAGCTGTGGAGATAGCTGTGGAGATAGCCGTGATGCTAGCTGTGGAGATAGCCGTGATGCTAGCTGTGGAGATAGCTGTGGAGATAGCTGTGGCGCTAGCTGTGGAGATTGCCGTGATGCTAGCTGTGGAGATAGCCGTGATGCTAGCTGTGGAGATAGCCGTGATGCTAGCTGTGGAGATAGCCGTGATGCTAGCTGTGGAGATAGCTGTGGAGATAGCTGTGGCGCTAGCTGTGGAGATTGCCGTGATGCTAGCTGTGGAGATAGCTGTGATGCTAGCTGTGGAGATAGCCGTGATGCTAGCTGTGGAGATAGCCGTGATGCTAGCTGTGGAGATAGCTGTGGAGATAGCTGTGGCGCTAGCTGTGGAGATAGCTGTGGCGCTAGCTGTGGAGATGGCCGTGATGCTATCCCTGTTGTTTCAGCAGACATCAGTAACATGTTGTCTGGCCCTGTTGTTTCAGCAGACATCAGTAACATGTTGTCTGGCCCTGTTGTTTCAGCAGACATCAGTAACATGTTGTCTGGCCCTGTTGTTTCAGCAGCCAGGGCAGACACCAGTAACATGTCTTCTGGCCCTGTTGTTTCAGCAGCCAGGGCAGACACCAGTAACATGTCTTCTGGCCCTGTTGTTTCAGCAGCCAGGGCAGACATCAGTAACATGTCTTCTGGCCCTGTTGTTTCAGCAGCCAGGGCAGACACCAGTAACATGTTGTCTGGCCCTGTTGTTTCAGCAGCCAGGGCAGACACCAGTAACATGTTGTCTGGCCCTGTTGTTTCAGCAGCCAGGGCAGACACCAGTAACATGTCTTCTGGCCCTGTTGTTTCAGCAGCCAGGGCACACACCAGTAACATGTCCTCTGGCCCTGTTGTTTCAGCAGCCAGGGCAGACATCAGTAACATGTTGTCTGGCCCTGTTGTTTCAGCAGCCAGGGCAGACACCAGTAACATGTCTTCTGGCCCTGTTGTTTCAGCAGCCAGGGCAGACACCAGTAACATGTCTTCTGGCCCTGTTGTTTCAGCAGACATCAGTAACATGTCTTCTGGCCCTGTTGTTTCAGCAGCCAGGGCAGACACCAGTAACATGTCTTCTGGCCCTGTTGTTTCAGCAGACACCAGTAACATGTCTTCTGGCCCTGTTGTTTCAGCAGCCAGGGCAGACACCAGTAACATGTCTGCAGAGCGGTTCCGTATCTTCCGAGCTGAGAAGACGTACAGTGTGAACGCTGGGAAGTGGTACTTTGAGTTTGAGGTGTTGACGTCAGGGGAGATGAGGGTCGGCTGGGCACGGCCTGGCTGTCTACCGGACCAGGAGCTGGGCTCTGACCAACACGCCTTCGTCTTCGACGGATTCAAGGTGAGTCAGGAATTCCTCACACGTTTATTGATTATCGTTAATTGAGGTTTGTTAAAATAAATGTTTGAACGTGTAGAAGAAGTTTACAACGTCTAGACCTTCACAAGTGTTCACAGAACTTCAGTTGAGAAGTTGTGTCAGTGGCCTACCCACAATACCCCAGAATGACAAAGTGGAATTATGTATTTAGATTTATTTTACCTTTATTTAACTAGGCAAGTCAGTTAAGAACAAATTCTTATTTTCAACGACGGCCTAGGAGCAGTGGGGTTAACTGCCTGTTCAGGGGGCAGAATGACAGATTTGTACCTTGTCAGCTCGGGGGTTTGAACTTGCAACCTTCTGGTTACTAGTCCAACACTCTAACCACTAGGCTACCCTGCCGCCTCTACACTCTAACCACTAGGCTACCCTGCCGCCTCTACACTCTAACCACTAGGCTACCCTGCCGCCTCTACACTCTAACCACTAGGCTACCCTGCCACCTCTACACTCTAACCACTAGGCTACCCTGCCGCCTCTACACTCTAACCACTAGGTTACCCTGCCGCCTCTACGCTCTAACCACTAGGCTACCCTGCCGCCTCTACACTCTAACCACTAGGCTACCCTGCCGCCTCTATACTCTAACCACTAGGCTACCCTGCCACCTCTACACTCTAACCACTAGGCTACCTGCCGCCTCTACACTCTAACCACTAGGCTACCCTGCCACCTCTACACTCTAACCACTAGGCTACCTGCCGCCCATCCACTCTAACCACTAGGCTACCCTGCCCCCTCTACACTCTAACCACTAGGCTACCCTGCCACCTCTACACTCTAACCACTAGGCTACCCTGCCACCTCTACACTCTAACCACTAGGCTACCCTGCCACCCCAATGAATGATGTTTTTAGATTTTTTTACGAATGAATTAAAAATGAAAAGCTGACATGTCTAGAGTCAGTCAGTATAAATGAAAAGCTGACATGTCTAGAGTCAGTCAGTATAAATGAAAAGCTGACATGTCTAGAGTCAGTCAGTATAAATGAAAAGCTGACATGTCTAGAGTCAGTCAGTATAAATGAAAAGCTGACATGTCTAGAGTCAGTCAGTATAAATGAAAAGCTGACATGTCTAGAGTCAGTCAGTATAAATGAAAAGCTGACATGTCTAGAGTCAGTCAGTATAAATGAAAAGCTGACATGTCTAGAGTCAGTCAGCATAAATGAAAAGCTGACATGTCTAGAGTCAGTCAGTATAAATGAAAAGCTGACATGTCTAGAGTCAGTCAGTATAAATGAAAAGCTGACATGTCTAGAGTCAGTCAGTATAAATGAAAAGCTGACATGTCTAGAGTCAGTCAGTATAAATGAAAAGCTGACATGTCTAGAGTCAGTCAGTATAAATGAATAGTTGACATGTCTAGAGTCAGTCAGTATAAATGAAAAGCTGACATGTCTAGAGTCAGTCAGTATAAATGAAAAGCTGATATGTCTAGAGTCAGTCAGTATAAATGAATAGCTGACATGTCTAGAGTCAGTCAGTATAAATGAATAGTTGACATGTCTAGAGTCAGTCAGTATAAATGAAAAGCTGACATGTGTAGAGTCAGTCAGTATAAATGAAAAGCTGACATGTCAATAATAGTGTTTAACCTGAATATAATATGTTGTACGGACTCACTCTGTGTGCCAATAATAGTGTTTAACCTGATAGTTGAATGGCTTCCTGATCTCTGTACTTCACACATACAATTATCAGTCGCACAGTGAATTTCAAACACAGATTCAACCACAAAGACCAGGGAGGTTTTCCAATGCCTCGCAAAGAAGGGCACCTATTGGTAGATGGGTAAACATTTAAAAAAGCTGACACTGAATATCCCTTTGAGCTTTGGTGAAGTTATTAATTACACTTTGGATGGTGTATCAATACACCCAGTCACTGGAGCTCAGCACAAGCAACATCCTAGAGGAAAACCTGGTTCAGTCTGCTTTCTACCAGACACTGGGAGATCTAAACCATAAGGACAAACCTGGTTCAGTCTGCTTTCCACCAGGACACTGGGAGATCTAAACCATAAGGACAAACCTGGTTCAGTCTGCTTTCCACCAGACACTGGATCTAAACCATAAGGACAAAGTCTGCTTTCCACCAGACACTGGGAGATCTAAACCATAAGGACAAACCTGGTTCAGTCTGCTTTCCACCAGACACTGGGAGATCTAAACCATAAGGACAAACCTGGTTCAGTCTGCTTTCCACCAGACACTGGGAGATCTAAACCATAAGGACAAACCTGGTTCAGTCTGCTTTCCACCAGACACTGGGAGATCTAAACCATAAGGACAAACCTGGTTCAGTCTGCTTTCTACCAGACACTGGGAGATCTAAACCATAAGGACAAACCTGGTTCAGTCTGCTTTCCACCAGACACTGGGAGATCTAAACCATAAGGACAAACCTGGTTCAGTCTGCTTTCCACCAGACACTGGGAGATCTAAACCATAAGGACAAACCTGGTTCAGTCTGCTTTCCACCAGACACTGGGAGATCTAAACCATAAGGACAAACCTGGTTCAGTCTGCTTTCCACCAGACACTGGGAGATCTAAACCATAAGGACAAACCTGGTTCAGTCTGCTTTCCACCAGACACTGGGAGATCTAAACCATAAGGACAAACCTGGTTCAGTCTGCTTTCCACCAGGACACTGGGAGATGAATTCACATTTCAGCAGGACGATAACCTGTGATCCTGAGAGGACCCGGGTTACAGTTTTGGCTTAAATCTACGTGAAAATCAATGACAAGACCTGAAAATGGTTGTGATGATCAACAACCAATTTGACAAGAGCTTGATGACTTTTGAAAAGAATAATAGGAAAATGTTGCACAAGCTCTTAGAAAATTACCCAGAAAGACTCACAGCTGTAATCACTCTTAGAGACTTACCCAGAAAGACTCACAGCTGTAATCGCTCTTAGAAACTTACCCAGAAAGACTCACAGCTGTAATCACTCTTAGAGAATTATCCAGAAAGACTCGCAGCTGTAATCGCTGCCAAAGGTGCTTCTACAAAGTATTGACTCAGGGGTGTGAATAGTAAGTCAGCAGGACACCTCTCGACAAATTCCCGCAAAATTGGAGGGCTGCAATTCAAATAAATAATCATAAACATTAAGGATATTAAACATCTAAGTACATACAAGTGTCTTATATTGATTAAAAGCTTAAATGCTTGTTAATCTAACTGCATTGTCCGATTTACAGTAGGCTTTACAGCGAAAGCATGCCATGCGATTGTTTGAGGACGGAGCCTCACATCAAAACCAGCACAGGCTTCGTAAAATCACAAAGGGCTATTAAATATGCACTTACTTTTTGAAATTCTTCCTCTGATTTGCAATCCCAAGGGTCCCAGCTACAACATGCATGGTCGTTTTGTTAGATAAAATCCTTCTTTATATCCCAAAAGGTCAGTTTAGTTGGCGCCCTCGATGTGAGTAATCCACTCGTTCAACATGCAGAGAAAGGAATCCAAAACGTTACTGCTAAACTTAGTTAAAACAAGTCAAAATACATTTCTACTTCATCCTAAAATGTAATTCAACTATAATATTTCATACGGAAAGAATTATGTTCAATAGAAAAGCTAAATTAGCAAGTGCACATCCTTTTTTAGTCGCGTGTGCACAGACTGATTTCCAACTCAGACTCCCTGTACCAAAACTCAGAATTCTTCCTCGTTTGGGAAGAAACAAGCCTGAAACCTTGAACAAAGACTGTTGACATCTAGTGGAAGCCATGGGAATTGCAATCTGGGTGCTGGAATAGCATAGGACTCATAGCTTATCCATTGTAAGAGCATGGGCTCTCAAAAAATAAAATGGTCTCTCTTTGGATTTCCTCCTACCATATCAATTGTGTTAGT
>NW_025745913.1:75000-82500 GCF_021184085.1 Oncorhynchus gorbuscha | reverse complement strand
TTTTACCTTCAATCTGACATTCACTGTCAACTTGGGGACCTTTATATAATGGAGGTGTGTTATATAGACAATGTGCAGAATATGGAGGCCACTGTGTTCTTGGGGACAGGTGTGTTATATGGAGGACAGGTGTGTTATGGGGACCTTCATATGACAGGTGTGTTATATAGACAGGTGTGTTATATAGACAGGTGTGTTATATAGACAGGTGTGTTATATGGCAGGTGTGTTATATCACTGACACTGTGGGTGTTATATAGACAGGTGTGTTATATAGACAGGTGTGTTATATAGACAGGTGTGTTATATAGACAGGTGTGTTATATAGACAGGTGTGTTATATAGACAGGTGTGTTATATAGACAGGTGTGTTATATAGACAGGTGTGTTATATAGACAGGTGTGTTATATAGACAGGTGTGTTATATAGACAGGTGTGTTATATAGACAGGTGTGTTATATAGACAGGTGTGTTATATAGACAGGTGTGTTATATAGACAGGTGTGTTATATAGACAGGTGTGTGTGTGTCTTTCCAAATAATACCAGAGGAGGACTCCATGTTGTAGAAACATCTCAAGGATGATCAATGGAAACAGGATGCACCTGAGCTCAATTTAGAGTCTCATTGCAAAGGGTCTGAATACTTAGGTAAATTAGGTCTCTGTTTTTAAACCTGTTTTCACTTTGTTATTATGGTGTATTGTGTGTAGGTTGATGAGGATTTTTATTTTATTTAATACATTTTAGAATAAGGCTGTAATGTAACAGAATGTGGGGGGGAAAGGGAAGGGGTCTGAACACTGTGTATCCCTGTGTGTGTTCCAGGCCCAGCTGTGGCACCAGGGTAACGAGCACTTCGGCAGGTCCTGGGGACCAGGTGACGTGGTGGGCTGTATGGTGGATCTGAACGAACACACCATGATGTTCACGCACAACGGAGAGGTTCTCCTGGACCACTCAGGGTCGGAACTGGCCTTCAAGGACTTTGAGGTTTGGGAAGGTCAGTCTGTGTACTGTCTACACCACCCTATGTGTTAGTCTGTCCTACTGTCTACACCACCCTATGTGTTAGTCTGTCCTACTGTCTACACCACCCTATGTGTTAGTCTGTCCCTTCTATGTGTTAGTCTGTCCTACTGTCTACACCACCCTATGTGTCAGTCTGTCCTACTGTCTACACCACCCTATGTGTTGGGATGTGTTAGTCTGTCCTACTGTCTATGTGTTGTCTGTCCTACTGTCTACACCACCCTATGTGTTAGTCTGTCCTACTGTCTACACCACCTATGTGTTAGTCTGTCCTACTGTCTACACACCACCCTATGTGTTAGTCTGTCCTACTGTCTACACCACCCTATGTGTTAGTCTGTCCTACTGTCTCAGTCTGTCCTACTGTCTACACCACCCTATGTGTTAGTCTGTCCTACTGTCAACCCCTGTCTGTCTGTTGGCTTACTCTCAACATCAACACCATCTATTTGTCAGAAGAGATGTTCTGTCTGGAGAGGAGCTTTCCTGTCCCTTTGCTGATGCTGTCTAACCGACTTAAACCAAATGGTTGGCAGTCGCCGAATATCTAGCCACAAACTACTGGACGAGCTCCATTCTCGACCTATCAACGGGTCCTAAAATAAAAGACGGTCATATTATTTTTTCAGAATCGTGACTGAACAAGGATATGGATAATATACTGTACATCTCGTTGCCTTTTCTACACATCGTCAAGACAGGTCGGCAGCCTCAGGGAAGGTGGGGAGACAAGGTGCGCTGTCAACAGCTGATGCGCGATCTCTAATGTTAAGGAAGTCTCAAGTTTTTGTTCTCACCTGAGATAGAATACCTCATGATAAGCTGTAGACACTACTATTTACCAAGAGAGTTCTCATCTACACTGAGTGGACAAAACATTATGAACACCTGCTCTTTCCATGACAGACTGACCAGGTGAATCCAGGTGAAAGATATGATCCCTTATTGATGTCACCTGTTAAATCCACTTCAATCAGTGTAGATGAAGGGGAGGAGACATGTAGATGAAGGGGAGGAGACATGTAGATGAAGGGGAGGAGACATGTAGATGAAATGATCCGATAACATTGAGGAGTTTACCACATCAGTCACCGGCTTCATTAATAAGTGCATCGATGACATCGTCCCCACACTGACCGTACGTACATATCCCAACCAGAAGCCATGGATTACAGGCAACATCCACGCTGAGCTAAAGGCTAGAGCTGCCGCTTTCAAACATCGGGACACTAAGCCGGACTCTTATAAGAAATCCTGTTACGACTTCCGACGAGCAATCAAACAGGCAAAGTATCAATACAGGACTAATATTGAATCCTACCGTGCCGGCTCTGACCCTCGTCGGATGTGGCAGGGCTTGCAAGCTATCACGGATCACAAAGGGAAACCCAGCCGCGAACTGCCCAGTGACGCGAACCTAACAGACAAGCTAAATTCCTTCTATGTCCGCTTCGAGGCAAGCAATACTGAACCATGCATTAGATGACCCGCTGTTCCAGGTGAATGTGTAATCTCGCTATCCATAGCCGATGTGACTAAGACTTTTAAACATCCCTGTATATAGCCATGTTATTACCAGGTACTCCCTGTATATAGCCATGTTATTACCTGGTACTTCCTGTATATAGCCATGTTATTACACAGCATGCTGAGTGTCCAGAACACATTGATGTTGTTACCTACTGGTTAGGATAAGATAAGAACATGATGTTGTTACCTACTGTTACCTACTGGTTAGGATAAGATAAGAACACATTGATGTTGTTACCTACTGGTTAGGATAAGATAAGAACACATTGATGTTGTTACCTACTAGTTAGGATAAGATAAGAACACATTGATGTTGTTACCTACTGGTTAGGATAAGATAAGAACACATTGATGTTGTTACCTACTGGTTAGGATTAGATAAGAACACATTGATGTTGTTACCTACTGGTTAGGATAAGATAAGAACACATTGATGTTGTTACCTACTGGTTAGGATAAGATAAGAACACATTGATTGATGTTGTTACCTACTGGTTAGGATAAGATAAGAACACATTGATGTTGGTGTTACCTACTGGTTAGGATAAGATAAGAACACATTGATGTTGTTACCTACTGGTTGATAAGATAAGAACACATTGATGTTGGTTACCTACTAGGATAAGATAAGAACACATTGATGTTGGTGTTACCTACTGGTTAGGATAAGATAAGAACACATTGATGTTGATACTGGTTAGGATAAGATTGTTACCTACTGGTTAGGATAAGATATTGAGACCTACTGGTTAGGATAAGATAAGAACACATTGATGTTGTTACCTACTAGTTAGGATAAGATAAGAACACATTGATGTTGTTACCTACTGGTTAGGATAAGATAAGAACACATTGATGTTGGTGTTTCTGGTTACCCTGTCCATTGATGTTGGTGTTACCTACTGGTTAGGTACTGGTTAGATCTGGCTAAGAACACTACCTACTGGTTAGGATAAGATAAGAACACATTGATGTTGGTGTTACCTACTGGTTAGGATAAGATAAGAACACATTGATGTTGGTGTTACCTACTGGTTAGGATAAGATAAGAACACATTGATGTTGTTACCTACTGGTTAGGATAAGATAAGAACACATTGATGTTGGTGTTACCTACTGGTTAGGATAAGATAAGAACACATTGATGTTGGTGTTACCTACTGGTTAGGATAAGATAAGAACACATTGATGTTGTTACCTACTGGTTAGGATAAGATAAGAACACATTGATGTTGGTGTTACCTACTGGTTAGGATAAGATAAGAACACATTGATGTTGGTGTTACCTACTGGTTAGGATAAGATAAGAACACATTGATGTTGTTACCTACTGGTTAGGATAAGATAAGAACACATTGATGGTGTTACCTACTGGTTAGGATAAGATAAGAACACATTGATGTTGGTGTTACCTACTGGTTAGGATAAGATAAGAACACATTGATGTTGTTACCTACTGGTTAGGATAAGATAAGAACACATTGATGTTGGTGTTCCTACTGGTTAGGATAAGATAAGAACACATTGATGTTGTTACCTCTGGTTAGGATAAGATCCTGGTTCTCTGTCCTCTGCCCTGTTCTGGCTCCTTCCCAATGGGCCGTTCTGGCTCCTTCCCAAAGGGCTGTGGCTTGTACGTTCTTCTAATGGTTAACATAACAATGTCCTCTCTGTCCTCTCTGTCCTCTCTGTCTCTCTGTCCTCTCTGTCCTCTATGTCCTCTCTGTCTCTGTCCTCTCTGTCCTCTCTGTCTCTATGTCCTCTCTGTCCTCTCTGTCCTCTATGTCTCTGTCCTCTGTCCTCTCTGTCCTCTCTGTCCCTCTGTCCTCTATGTCCTCTATGTCCTCTCTGTCCTCTCTGTCCTCTATGTCCTCTCTGTCCTCTCTGTCCTCTATGTCCTCTCTGTCCTCTATGTCTCTCTGTCCTCTCTGTCCTCTCTGTCCTCTATGTCCTCTCTGTCCTCTCTGTCCTCTATGTCCTCTCTGTCCTCTATGTCCTCTATGTCCTCTCTGTCCTCTCTGTCCTCTCTGCAGGTTTCATCCCGGTGTGCAGCCTGGGTGTTTGCCAGGTTGGGAGGATGAACTTTGGTAAGGACGTGAGCACGCTGAAGTACTTCACCATCTGTGGTCTGCAGGAAGGCTACGAGCCCTTCGGCGTCAACATGAACAGAGACCTCACCATGTGGCTCAGCAAGAGACTGTCTCAGTTCATCCCCGTACCTCCGCAGCATGAACACATTGAGGTGAGGGTCCAGTCGCTATCCTGTTTAGCCATGGTGCCTTACAAAACACGTTCTGTTGACAAGACTGTCCTTGAACCTTGACCCTGCTCCCCCTGGTGTAATTGTGTGTAGAGTTTGATAAGTGATGTTGTTGTTAGGTGTTGTTAACCACCCTGAACAAGGTTTAACCAGTTTAACCCCCGCTGTTTCCCAGTAGGCCGTTATTGAAAATAAGAATTTGTTCTTAACTGACTTGCCTAGTTTTAAATAAAGGTAAAATAAAAAATATTCGTTTTTTTGTAACAACCTATGTTGGTAACCTACACTGAGGACTGAGAACACCTTCCTGATATTGAGTCACTGCACCCCCCTTTTGCCTCAGAACAGACTCGATTCGTCGGGTCATGAACTCTACAAGGTGTTAAAAGCGTTTCCACAGGGGATGCTGGTCCATGTTGACTCTACGAGGTGTTGAAAGCGTTCCACAGGGATGCTGGTCCATGTTGACTCTACAAGGTGTTGAAAGCGTTCCACAGGGATGCTGGTCCATGTTGACTCTACGAGGTGTTGAAAGCGTTTCCACAGGGGATGCTGGTTCATGTTGACTCTACAAGGTGTTGAAAGCGTTCCACAGGGATGCTGGTCCATGTTGACTCCAATGCTTCTCCAACAGTTGTGTCATCTTGGCTGGATGTCCTTTGGGTGGTGGACCATTCTTGATGCACACGGAAAAACTGTTGAGCGTGAAAAACCCGGCAGCGTTGCAGTTCTTGACACAAACCGGTGCTATGTTGATAACCTATAAAAACTAATATTAATGATAATAGTTCCAAGGATTTGTCTGGCGCTTTACCCAGACCCACAGACCTATGTTGACCTGGTATCGTATAGCTATTCAACCAGATGACTCCCCCATAATGCCCTGTTCCCTTTGTCGTCTGGTCTTTCTAAAAGGTCACGAGGATGGATGGCACCGTGGAGACTTTCCCGTGTCTCAAGGTCACCCAGAGGTCGTTCGGCTCCCAGAACAGTAACCCAGACATCACCTTCTATCGCCTCAGCATGCCTATAGAGTGTAACGAGGTGCTGGCCAAGTCACCTGGAGGGACGCTACAGTCTGGTGGGGGCTTCTCCTTCTCCTCTAAGAAAGATCTGGACGACTTTGAGACCGTGTCCGACTTCGAGGTGCTGATGATGATGATGTCTCCTTCTGTCTCTTTCTCCTTCTGTCTCTTTCTCCTTCTATCTCTGTCTCCATCTCCTTCTTTCTCTGTCTCCATCTCCTTCTGTCTCTGTCTCCTTCTGTCTCTGTCTCCTTCTCTCTCCTTCTGTCTCCTTCTGTCTCATTCTGTCTCCGTCTCCTTCTGTCTCCGTCTCCTTCTGTCTCCATCTCCTTCTTTCTCTGTCTCCATCTCCTTCTGTCTCTGTCTCCTTCTGTCTCTGTCTCCTTCTGTCTCCTTCTGTCTCCGTCTCATTCTGTCTCCTCCTGTCTCCTTCTGTCTCCGTCTCATTCTGTCTCCTCCTGTCTCCTTCTGTCTCCTTCTTTCTCCTTCTGTCTCCGTCTCATTCTGTCTCCTCCTGTCTCCTTCTGTCTCCTTCTTTCTCCTTCTGTCTCCGTCTCATTCTGTCTCCTCCTGTCTCCTTCTGTCTCCTTCTTTCTCCTTCTGTCTTCGTCTCATTCTGTCTCCTCCTGTCTCCTTCTGTCTCCTTCTGTCTCCCTCTGTCTCCTTCTGTCTCCTCTGTCTCCATCTCCTTTTGTCTCCGTCTCCTCCTGTCTCCTTCTGTCTCCTTCTTTCTCCTTCTGTCTCCTTCTGGCTCCTTCTGTCTCATTCTGTCTCCTCCTGTTTCCTTCTGTCTCCGTCTCCTTCTGTCTCATTCTGTCTCCGTCTTCTTCTGTCGCTGTCTCCTTATGTCTCATTCTGTCTCCTTCTGTCTCCTTCTGTCTCCTTCTGTCTCCTTCTGTCTCTGTCTCCTTCTGTCTCCCTCTGTCTCCTTCTGTCTCATTCTGTCTCCTTCTCCTTTTCTCTCTGTCTCCTTCTGTCTCCGTCTCCTTCTGTCTCCCTCTCCTTCTGTCTCTTTCTCCTTCTGTCTGTCTCCATCTCCGTCTGTCTCCTTCTCCTTCTGTCTCTGTCTCCATGTCCTTCTGTCTCTGTCTCCTTCCATCCCCTTCTGTCTCTGTCTCCTTCCATCCCCTTCTGTCCCTGTCTCCTTCTGTCTCCTTCTGTCTCCTTCTTTCTCCTTCTGTCTCCTCCTGTCTCCTCCTGTCTCCTTCTGTCTCCTTCTTTCTCCTTCTGTCTCCTTCTGGCTCCTTCTGTCTCCTCCTGTCTCCTTCTGTCTCCTCAAAACTCCTTCTCCACTCTTAGGAGGAAAACGTTATTAATATCTACATACATTTAATACACACAAGTTGTTCCCTCTAAGCTGCGCGAGTGCACAGCTCCCCCGGGACTGCAGAGAAGCAGGAGATTGAGCTTCACTCAGAGTTTTCTCTGTTAGTTAACACTATCAACGTGTCCCTTTACTGTGGTAATAATGATCAAATCAACCCAATATTAGACACTTTTAATGCAACGTACCAAAAACAAAATGAACTATGCAAGAGATAGGCAGAGCGCATCGCAGTAGGATTCTATTGCATTGACAGGCACGACTCAGGCCCCTTCTCGACACAGCCTGGTGCACCGTAACCAATCAGAGATGCAGTAGGCCTATATGCA
>NW_025745913.1:55000-67500 GCF_021184085.1 Oncorhynchus gorbuscha | reverse complement strand
ATAACCCTTTATAACCTTATATAACCCTTTATAACCCTTTATAACCTTATATAACCTTATATAACCCTTTATAACCTTATATAACCCTTTATAACTCAATATAACTCTATATAACCTTATATAACCCTTTATAACTCAATATAACCCTTTATAACTCAATATAACCCTATATAACCTTATATAACCCTATATAACTCAATATAACCCTTTATAACTCAATATAACCCTATATAACCTTATATAACCCTATATAACCTTATATAACCCTTTATAACTCAATATAACCCAATATAACCTTATATAACCCTTTATAACTCAATATAACCTCATATAAACCTATGTAACCTCTTTATTACCCTATGTAACCCTTTATAACCTAATATAACCCTTTATAACCTAATATAACACTTTATAACCTAATATAACCATATATGACCCTTTAGTACCCTTTATAACCCTATGTAACCCGGCATAACCTAATATAACCCTTTATAACCTAATATAACCCTTTATAACCTTACATAATCCATTATAACCCCTTATAACCCTTTATAACCTAATATGATCCTTTATAACCATTTATAACCTTATATAACCCTATATAACCTATTTATTACCCTATGTAACCCTTTATAACCTAATATCAAATCAAATATATATTTTTATAACCCTTTATAACCTAATATAACCCTTTATAACATTATATAATCCTTTATAACCTAATATAACCATATATGAGCCTTTATAACCATTTATAACCTAATATAACCTTATATAACCCTTTATAACTCAATATAACCCTATGTAACCTCTTTATTGCCCTATGTAACCCTTTATAACCTAATATAACCCTTTATAACCCTTTTTAACCTAATATAACCATATATGACCCTTTAATACCCTTTATAACCCTATGTAACCCGGCATAACCTAATATAACAATTTTTAACCTAATATAACCCCATACAATCTAATTTAACCCCACATAACCCTTTAAAACCCTTTATATCCTAAGATAACCCTTTATAACCCTATATAAACCTTTATAACCTAAGATAACCCTATATAGCCCTTTATAACCATATGTAACCTTATATAACTCTATATAACCCTATATATCCCTTTATAACCCTTTATAACCCTATGTAACCTTATATAACCCTTTATAACTGTTTATAACCCTAAATAACCCTATAACCCTTTATATCCCTATGTAACCTTATATAACCCTTTATAACCCTATATAGCCCTTTATAACCCTTTATAACCCTATGTAACCTTATATAACCCTTTATAACTGTTTATAACCCTAAATAACCCTATAACCCTTTATAACCTAATATAACCCTATATGTCCATGGTCTCTCCCCAGTACTACTACTCAGTGAGGATCTTCCCAGGTCAGGAGCCCAGCAGTGTGTGGGTTGGCTGGGTGACCTCTGACTTCCACCAGTACGACATGGCCTTCGACCTCCAAAAGGTCCGCACCGTCACCGTAACCCTGGGAGACGAGAAGGGCAAAGTTCACGAGAGGTCAGATATCTGGGGGTTCCTGGGGTCAAGCTGAGGACACATGCACGCACGCACCCACGTCACACGCACACACACACACACACACACACGGTCCTGTGTTCAGACTCAATCAGAACTGATACTCAAATATCCTGTCATACTCATTACTCATATTATGCTTCTTATGTGGTTGAAATATTTTGAATTTCACATATCAAATGTTTCTTCTTTTATGGTTGTGGTTGTACTGTAAAACGATGATTGTGAAGTGTCTCTGTCTATAGTATCAAGCGTCGTAACTACTGTCTCTGTTTCTGTCTCTGTCTATAGCATCAAGCGTAGTAGCTACTGTCTCTGTCTATAGCATCAAGTGTAGTAACTACTGTCTCTGTCTCTGTCTCTAGCATCACGCGTAGTAACTACTGTCTCTGTCTATAGCATCAAGCGTAGTAACTACTGTCTCTGTCTCTGTCTATAGCATCAAGCGTAGTAACTACTGTCTCTGTCTCTGTCTATAGCATCAATCGTAGTAAATACTGTCTCTGTCTCTGTCTATAGCATCAAGCGTAGTAACTACTGTCTCTGTCTCTGTCTATAGCATCAAGCGTAGTAACTACTGTCTCTGTCTCTGTCTATAGCATCAAGTGTAGTAACTACTGTCTCTGTCTCTGTCTATAGCATCAAGCGTAGTAACTACTGTCTCTGTCTATAGCATCAAGCGTAGTAACTGCTGTCTCTGTCTATAGCATCACGCGTAGTAACTGCTGTCTCTGTCTCTGTCTATAGCATCAAGCGTAGTAACTACTGTCTCTGTCTCTGTCTATAGCATCAAGCGTAGTAACTACTGTCTCTGTCTATAGCATCAATCGTAGTAACTGCTGTCTCTGTCTATAGCATCAATCGTAGTAACTGCTGTCTCTGTCTATAGCATCAAGCGTAGTAACTACTGTCTCTGTCTCTGTCTATAGCATCAAGCGTAGTAACTGCTACATGGTGTGGGCTGGAGAGAGTACGAGTCCTGGTCAGGGCCGGAACAACAACGGTCTGGAGATTGGATGTCTGGTGGACACAGTTAACGGACTGCTAACCTTCACTGCCAACGGGAAGGAGCTCAGCACCTACTACCAGGTGGAGACACAGCGCTGGTACCACATGGTCATCAACCTCCTATTGCTACATTGACATGATAGTCATTTAGCAGACGGTCTGATCCAGAGTCACTTACAGTCAGTGAGTCATTTAGCAGACGCTCTGATTCAGAGTCACTTACAGTCAGTGAGTCCTTTAGCAGACGCTCTGATCCAGAGTCACTTACAGTCAGTGAGTCATCTAGCAGACACTCTGATCCAGAGTCACTTACAGTCAGTGAGTCATCTAGCAGACGCTCTGATCCAGAGTCACTTACAGTCAGTGAGTCATTTAGCAGACGCTCTGATCCAGAGTCACTTACAGTCAGTGAGTCATTTAGCAGATGCTCTGATTCAGAGTCACTTACAGTCAGTGAGTCATTTAGCAGATGCTCTGATTCAGAGTCACTTACAGTCAGTGAGTCCTTTAGCAGACGCTCTGATCCAGAGTCACTTACAGTCAGTGAGTCATTTAGCAGATGCTCTGATTCAGAGTCACTTACAGTCAGTGAGTCCTTTAGCAGATGCTCTGATTCAGAGTCACTTACAGTCAGTGAGTCATTTAGCAGACACTACTTGTTGACAATGTTGACCATGTACAGTTGTGGCCAAAAGTTTTGAGAATGACACAAATAAAATAAAATCAAATCAAATCAAATTTTATTTGTCACATACACATGGTTAGCAGATGTTAATGCGAGTGTAGCGAAATGCTTGTGCTTCTAGTTCCGACAATGCAGTGATAACCAACAAGTAATCTAACTAACAATTCCAAAACTACTGTCTTATACACAGTGTAAGGGGATAAGGAACATGTTCATAAGGATATATGAATGAGTGATGGTACAGAGCAGCATACAGTAGATGGTATCGAGTACAGTATATACATATGAGATGAGTGTGTAGACAAAGTAAACAAAGTGGCATAGTTAAAGTGGCTAGTGATACATGTGTTACATAAGGATGCAGTCGATGATGTAGAGTACAGTATATACATATGCATATGAGATGAATAATGTAGGGTAAGTAACATTATTACATTACATTTACATTTAAGTCATTTAGCATAAGGTAGCATTGTTTAAAGTGGCTAGTGATATATTTACATCATTTCCCATCAATTCCCATTATTAAAATGGCTGGAGTTGGGTCAGTGTCAATGACAGTGTGTTGGCAGCAGCCACTCAGTGTTAGTGGTGGCTGTTTAACAGTCTGATGGCCTTGAGATAGAAGCTGTTTTTCAGTCTCTCGGTCCCAGCTTTGATGCACCTGTACTGACCTCGCCTTCTGGATGATAGCGGGGTGAACAGGCAGTGGTTCGGGTGGTTGATGTCCTTGATGATCTTTATGGCCTTCCTGTAACAACGGGTGGTGTAGGTGTCCTGGAGGGCAGGTAGTTTGCCCCCGGTGATGCGTTGTGCAGTCCTCACTACCCTCTGGAGAGCCTTACGGTTGAGGGCGGAGCAGTTGCCGTACCAGGCGGTGATACAGCCCGCCAGGATGCTCTGGTGTGCATCTGTAGAAGTTTGTGAGTGCTTTTGGTGACAAGCCGAATTTCTTCAGCCTCCTGAGGTTGAATAGGCTCTGCTGCGCCTTCTTCACGACGCTGTCAGTGTGAGTGGACCAATTCAGTTTGTCTGTGATGTGTATGCCGAGGAACTTAAAACTAGCTACCCTCTCCACTACTGTTCCATCGATGTGGATAGGGGGTGTTCCCTCTGCTGTTTCCTGAAGTCCACAATCATCTCCTTAGTTTTGTTGACGTTGAGTGTGAGGTTATTTTCCTGACACCACACTCCAGGCCCTCACCTCCTCCCTGTAGGCCGTCTCGTCGTTGTTGGTAATCAAGCCTACCACTGTTGTGTCGTCCGCAAACTTGATGATTGAGTTGGAGGCGTGCGTGGCCACGTAGTCGTGGGTGAACAGGGAGTACAGGAGAGGGCTCAGAACGCACCCTTGTGGGGCCCCGTGTTGAGGATCAGCGGGGAGGAGATGTCATTGCCTACCCTCACCACCTGGGGGCGGCCCGTCAGGAAGTCCAGTACCCAGTTGCACAGGGCGGGGTCGAGACCCAGGGTCTCGAGCTTGATGACGAGCTTGGAGGGTACTATGGTGTTGAATGCCGAGCTGTAATATTAATTTCCAGAAAGTTTTCTGCTTCAGTGTCTTTAGATATTTGTGTCAGATGTTACTATGGAATACTGAAGTATAATTACAAGCATTTCATAGGCGTCAAAGGCTTTTATCGACAATTACATGAAGTTGATGCAAAGAGTCAATATTTGCAGTGTTGACCCTTCTTTTTCAAGACCTCTGCAATCCACCCTGGCATGCTGTTAATTAACTTCTGGGCCACATCCTGACTGATGGCAGCCCATTCTTGCATAATCAATGCTTGGAGTTTGTCAGAATTTGTGGGTTTTTGTTTGTCCACCCTCCTCTTGAGGATTGACCACAAGTTCTCAATGGGATTGAGGTCTGGGGAGTTTCCTGGCGATGGACCCAAAATATTGATGTTTTGTTCCTCGAGCCACTTAGTTATCACTATTGCCTTATGGCAAGGTGCTCCATCATGCTGGAAAATGCATTGTTCGTCACCAAACTGTTCCTGGATGGTTGGGAGAAGTTGCTCTCGGAGGGTGTGTTGGTACCATTCTTTATTCATGGCTGTGTTCTTAGGCAAAATTGTGAGTGAGCCCACTCCCTTGGCTGAGAAGCAACCCCACACATGAATGGTCTCAGGATGCTTTACTGTTGGCATGACACAGGACTGATGGTTGCGCTCACCTTGTCTTCTCCGGACAAGCTTTTCTCCGGATTTCCCAAACAATCAGAAAGGAGATTCATCAGAGAAAATTACTTTACCCCAGGACTCAGCAGTCCAATCCCTGTACCCTTTGCAGAATATCAGTCTGTCCCTGATGTTTTTCCTGGAGAGAAGTGGCTTCTTTGCTGTCCTTCTTGACACCAGGCCATCTCCAAAAGTATTTGCCTCACTGTGCGTGCAGATGCACTCACACCTGGTGCCCCGATCCCGCAGCTGAATCAACTTTAGGAGACGGTCCTGGGGCTTTCTTGGGCGCCCGAAGCCTTCTTCACAACAATTGAACCGCTCTCCTTGAAGTTCTTGGTGATCTGATAAATGGTTGATTTAGGTGCAATCTTACTGGCAGCAATATCCTTGCCTGTGAAGCCCTTTTCTGTGCAAAGCAATGATGACAGCACGTGTTTCCTTGCAGGTACCCATGGTTGACAGAGGAAGAACAATGATTCCAAGCACCACCCTCCTTTTGTAGCTTCCAGTCTGTTATTCGAACTCAATCAGCTTGACAGAGTGATCTCCAGCCTTGTCCTCGTCAACCCTCACACCTGTGTTAACGAGAGAATCACTGACATGATGTCAGCTGGTCCTTTTGTGGCAGGGCTGAATGCAGTGGAAATGTTTTTCGGGGATTCAGTTCATTTGCATGGCAAAGAGGGACTTTGCAATTAATTGCAATTCATCTGATCACTATTCATAACATTCACAACATTCTGGAGTATATGCAAATTGCCATCATACAAACTTGTTGTGAAAAGTGCAAATCAATCCCAGAACAACAGAAAAATGACCTTGTGAAGATGCTGAAGGAAACAGGTACAAAAGTATCTATATCCCCAGTAAAATGAGTCCTATATCGACATAACCTGAAAGGCCGCTCAGCAAGGAAGAATCCACTGCTCCAAAACCGCCATAAAAAAAAGCCAGATTACGTTTTGCAACAGCACATGGGGACAAAGATCGTACTTTTTGGAGAAATGTACTCTGGTCTGTTGAAACAGAAATATAACTGTTTGGCCATAATGACCATTTTTATGTTTGGAAGAAAAAGGGGGAGGCTTACAAGCCAAAGAACACCATCCCAAAGGTGAAGCACGGGGTGGGAGCATCATGTTGTGGGGGTGGCAGCATCATGTTGTAGGGGGGTGGCAGCATCATGTTGTGGGGGTGACAATGCAGCATCATGTTGTGGGGTGGCAGCATCATGTTGTGGGTGGTGGCACCTCATCATGTTGCGGGGTGGCAGCATCATGTTGCGGGGGTGGCAGCATCATGTTGCAGGGGTGGCAGCATCATGTTGTGGGGGTGGTAAGCATCATGTTGTGGGGTGCTTTGCTGCAGGAGGGACTGGTGCACTTCACAAAATAGATGGCATCATGAGGTAGGAAAATGATGTGGATATATTGAAGCAACATCTCAAGACATCAGTCAGGAAGTTAAAGCTTTGCTGCAAATGGGTATTCCAAATGGACAATGACCCCAAGCATACTTCCAAAGTTGTGGGAAAATGGCTTAAGGACAACAGAGTCACTGTATTGGAGTGGCCATCACAAAGCCCTGACCTCAATCCTATAGAATATTTGTGGGCAGAACTGAAGAAGTGTGTGTGAGCAAGGAGGCCGACAAACCTGACTCAGTTACACCAGCTCTGTCTGGAGGAATGGGCCAAAATGTCCCTATTGTAGGAGGCTTGTGGAAGGCTCCCCGAAACATTTGACCAAAGTTAACCAATTTAAGGGCAATGCTACCAAATACTAATTGAGTGTATGTAAACTTCTGACCCACTGGGAATGTGATGAAAGAAATAAAAGCTGAAATAAATTGTTCTCTCTACTATTATTCTGACATTGGGCCCTGGTCAACAGTAGTGTTCTATATAGGGAATAGGACTCTGGTCAACAGTAGTGTTCTATATAGGGAATAGGGCTCTGGTCAACAGTAGTGTTCTATATAGGGAATAGGGCTCTGGTCAACAGTAGTGTTCTATATAGGGAATAGGGCTCTGGTCAACAGTAGTGTTCTATATAGGGAATAGGGCTCTGGTCAACAGTAGTGGTCTATATAGGGAATAGGGCTCTGGTCAACAATAGTGTTCTATATAGGGAATAGGGCTCTGGTCAACAGTAGTGTACTATTTAGGGAATAGGGCTCTGGTCAACAGTAGTGTTCTTTATAGGGAATAGGACTCTGGTCAACAGTAGTGTTCTATATAGGGAATAGGGCTCTGGTCAACAGTAGTGTTCTATATAGGGAATAGGGCTCTGGTTAACAGTAGTGTTCTATATAGGGAATAGGGCTCTGGTCAACAATAGTGTTCTATATAGGGAATAGGGCTCTGGTCAACAGTAGTGTTCTATATAGGGAATAGGGCTCTGGTCAACAGTAGTGTTCTGAATAGGGCTCTGGTCAACAGTAGTGTTCTATATAGGGAATAGGGCTCTGGTCAACATTAGTGTACTATATAGGGAATAGGGCCCTGGTCAACAGTAGTGTACTACATAGGGAATAGGGTGTGGTTTGTCCATGCCTGTGTTTTAATAGCTGTGTCTCTGTGTTCTCTCTCTGCAGGTGGAGCCCAGTACCAAGCTGTTCCCTGCTGTGTTCGCTCAGGCCACCAGCCCCAGCATCTTTCAGTTTGAACTAGGACGTATTAAGGTGAGCGGGAGGGAGGAACAGGACACACTATACAGCTCTTTACTGACAGGATGGAGGGAGGGCGGCCACAAATAGGGCTCAGATATGGGCTGCCTGGGAAAAGTCAACGTGGAGCTGTCTCTCTCCACTGGCTGTGGAAGGTTATGAGGTTTGTCTCTCTCTGTAGGCCTCTGAATGGCTTTGTTTGGTCGGTGCACCACTGATGAGACCTCTGTGTACTTCACGTACCTTTCTCTGCATCGGATCACACTAAGGGAACGTCACCCACAAATCTCCTGTCTCTGTGGGACTCTGACCTCTACAGTAGCTCCAGGACTCTGACCTCTACAGTAGCTCCAGGACTGTAAAGCCTGTTGTATGTCACGCAAAAAAAATAGATCACCACTTTTTGTAGGAGGTACAGTTATGTAAAGCCGTAGTTTGACCTTTGAAAGAGTGATGAAGTGAATTATGTCCCTAACCCACAACCCTCCATTACTTTCTCCATCAGAACGTCATGCCCCTGTCCTGTCCCCTCCCAGAACCTAACCCTAAACCTGTCTGTTTCTATGTTACTAGAACGTCATGCCCCTATCAGCGGGCCTGTTTAAGAGTGAGAGGAGGAACTCCTGTCCCCAGTGTCCTCCCAGGCTGCATGTCCAGTTCCTGACCCCGGTGCTGTGGAGCAGGGTACCCAACCACTTCCTCAAGGTGGACGTATCCCGGGTCAACGACCGCCATGGCTGGCTGGTCTCCTGCTCTGAACCGCTCCAGTTCATGTCCCTGCATATACCTGAGGAGAACAGGTGATGACCCTGCCTTGTCCCACTCGTCAGGAGTGAGGGAGGGCTTTAAATATAGTACAACAATATCTGTCAAAAATTTAACGACCTATAGATTTTTACATTTCTTATTAGAAATTAGTGCAGCGGTTAACGATTGCAGAGAAGGTGAATGATTGCAGAGAAGGTGAACGATAGCAGAGAAGGTGAATGATAGCAGAGACGGTGAATGATAGCAGAGAAGGTGAATGATAGCAGAGAAGGTGAATGATAGCAGAGAAGGTGAATGATAGCAGAGAAGGTGAATGATAGCAGAGAAGGTGAATGATAGCAGAGAAGGTGAATGATAGCAGAGAAGGTGAATGATAGCAGAGAAGGTGAACGATAGCAGAGAAGGTGAATGATAGCAGAGAAGGTGAATGATAGCAGAGAAGGTGAATGATAGCAGAGAAGGTGAATGATAGCAGAGAAGGTGAATGAAGCAGAGAAGGTGAACGATAGCAGAGAAGGTGAATGATAGCAGAGAAGGTGAATGATAGCAGAGAAGACGATAATGATAGCAGAGAAGGTGAATGATAGCAGAGAAGGGAATGATAGCAGAGAAGGTGAATGATAGCAGAGAAGGGAGATAAGGGGAACGATAGCAGAATGTAATGTATGAGAAGCAATCAAATGTTGTTGCAATTAGGAAGTTCCTCACTAAGCTGTTTGTCAGTTTATGAACCTTCTGTGTCCCCTTCCTCCTCTACCTCCCCCGCCTCCCCCTCTCCCCCTCCTCTACCTCTCCCCTGCCTCCTCCTCCTCTACCTCTCCCCCTCCTCTACCGCTCCCCCTCCTCCTCTACCTCTTTCCTCCTCCCCCTCCTCCTCCTCCCCCTCCTCCTCATCTACCTCTCCTCCTCCACCTCTACCTCCCTCCTCCTCCTCTACCTCTCCCCCTCCCCCTCTTCCTCTACCTCACTCCTCCTCCCCCTCCTTCTCCTCTACCTCTCCTCCTCCTCTACCTCTCCCCCTCCTCCTCCTCTACCTCTCCCCCTCCTCCATCTCTCCCCCTCCTCCTCCTCTACCTCTCCCCCTCCTCCATCTCTCCCCCTCTTCCTCCTCCTCCTTCTCCTCTTCCTCCTCCACCTCCCCCTTGTCATCCTCCTCCCCCTACTCTTCCTCCTCCTCCTCATCTTCCTCCTCCTTTTCCTCCTCTTCCACCTCTTCCCCCTTGTCATCTTCCACCTCTTCCTCCTCCCCTTTGTCATCTTTCTTCCCCTCCTTGTCCTACTCCCCCTCTCCTCCTCTTCCTCCTCTCTCTCCTCCTCCTCCTCCTCCTCCCCAGGTCAGTTGATATCCTGGAGTTGACTGAGCAGAAGGATCTGTTGAAGTTCCACTACCATACTCTGAGGTTGTACTCTGCTGTGTGCGCTCTGGGGAACAACCGTGTGGCCCACGCCCTCTGCTCCCACGCCGACGAGGCACAGCTGCTCTACGCCATAGAGAACAAGTACATGCCTGGTCTCCTCAGGACTGGATACTACGACCTGCTCATAGACATCCACCTCAGGTAGCTAGCTACGACCTGCTCATAGACATCCACCTCAGGTAGCTAGCTACGACCTGCTCATAGACATCCACCTCAGGTAGCTAGCTACGACCTGCTCATAGACATCCACCTCAGGTAGCTAGCTACGACCTGCTCATAGACATCCACCTCAGGTAGCTAGCTACGACCTGCTCATAGACATCCACCTCAGGTAGCTAGCTACGACCTGCTCATAGACATCCACCTCAGGTAGCTAGCTACGACCTGCTCATAGACATCCACCTCAGGTAGCTAGCTACGACCTGCTCATAGACATCCACCTCAGGTAGCTAGCTACGACCTGCTCATAGACATCCACCTCAGGTAGCTAGCTACGACCTGCTCATAGACATCCACCTCAGGTAGCTAGCTCATAGACACGACCTGCTCATAGACATCCACCTCAGGTAGCTAGCTACGACCTGCTCATAGACATCCACCTCAGGTAGCTAGCTACGACCTGCTCATAGACATCCACCTCAGGTAGCTAGCTACGACCTGCTCATAGACATCCACCTCAGGTAGCTAGCTACGACCTGCTCATAGACATCCACCTCAGGTAGCTAGCCCACAGGTTAGAGAGGTGGGCCAGGAACCGGAATGTCGCTAGTTTTTCAGTTTTTGCCTAAAATGACATACCCATATCTAACTGCCTGTAGCTCAGGACCTAAAATGACATACCCAAATCTAACTGCCTGTAGCTCAGGACCTAAAATGACAGACCCAAATCTAACTGCCTGTAGCTCAGGACCTAAAATGACAGACCCAAATCTAACTGCCTGTAGCTCAGGACCTAAAATGACAGACCCAAATCTAACTGCCTGTAGCTCAGGACCTAAAATGACATACCCATATCTAACTGCCTGTAGCTCAGGACCTAAAATGACATACCCATATCTAACTGCCTGTAGCTCAGGACCTAAAATGACATACCCATATCTAACTGCCTGTAGCTCAGGACCTAAAATGACAGACCCATATCTAACTGCCTGTAGCTCAGGACCTAAAAAAGCTCTAACTGCCTGTAGCTCAGACCTAAAATGACAGACCCATATCTAACTGCCTGTAGCTCAGGACCTAAAATGACAGACCCATATCTAACTGCCTGTAGCTCAGGACCTAAAATGACATACCCAAATCTAACTGCCTGTAGCTCAGGACCTAAAATGACATACCCAAATCTAACTGCCTGTAGCTCAGGACCTAAAATGACATACCCATATCTAACTGCCTGTAGCTCAGGACCTGAAGGATGAGCATATTGTTTGAACCGTTTGAAATGTGAAATTGAATGTAGGGAATATAACACATTAGATCTGGTAAAATATAATACAAAGAAGAAGAAACAACCGTTGGTTTGTTTTTGTACCATCATCTCTGAAATGCAAGAGAAAGGCCATAATGTATTATTCCAGCCCAGATGCAATTTAGATGTTGGCTACTAGATGGCAGCAGTGTATGTGCAAAGTTTTAGACTGATCCAATGAACCATTGTATTTCTGTTCAAATTTTCATTTGCTTAATCAAGACTATGCCAGTGGAACAGTCAAATGTATCTAAAATTGGTTTATTATTAATACATTTTCACAGGTTCATAACTGTGCACTCTCCTCAAACAATAGCATGGTATTATTCCACTGTAATGCTAATGGCATTAGCCTACATTAGTTCAACCTCATGCTAATCGCATTAGCCTACGTTAGTTCAACCTCATGCTAATCGCATTAGCCTACGTTAGTTCAACCTCATGCTAATCGCATTAGCCTACGTTAGTTCAACCTCATGCTAATCGCATTAGCCTACGTTAGTTCAACCTCATGCTAATCGCATTAGTTCAACCTCACTAATCACATTTAGTTCAACCTCATGCTAATCACATTAGCCTACATTAGTTCAACCTCATGCTAATCGCATTAGCCTACGTTAGTTCAACCTCATGCTAATCGCATTAGCCTATGTTAGTTCAACCTCATGCTAATCGCATTAGCCTACGTTAGTTCAACCTCATGCTAATCGCATTAGCCTACGTTAGTTCAACCTCATGCTAATCGCATT